>NC_041392.1:339287732-339347999 GCF_002162155.2 Triticum dicoccoides
CGCCCTCCACCCTCGTGGGCCCCATGTTGCTCCACCAACGTACTCCTTCCTCCTATATATACCTACGTAACACCAAACAATCAGATATGGAGCTAAAACCCTAATTCCACCGCCGTAACTTTCTGTATCCACGAGATCCCATCTTGGGGCCTGTTCCGGAGCTCCGCCGGAGGGGGCATCGATCACGGAGGGCTTCTACATCAACACCATAGCCCCTCCGATGAAGTGTGAGTAGTTTACCTCAGACCTACGGGTCCATAGTTAGTAGCTAGATGGCTTCTTATCTCTTTTTGGATCTCAATACAATGTTCTCCCCCTCTCTTGTGGAGAACTATTCGATGTAATATTCTTTTTGCGGTGTGTTTGTTGAGACCGATGAATTGTGGGTTTATGATCAACTCTATCTATGAATAATATTTGAATCTTCTCTGAATTCTTTTATGTATGATTGGTTCTCTTTGCAAGTCTCTTCGAATTACCAGTTTGGTTTGGCCTACTAGATTGATCTTTCTTGCAATGGGAGAAGTGCTTAGCTTTGGGTTCAATCTTGCGGTGTCCTTTCCCAGTGACAGTAGGGGCAGCAAGGCACGTATTGTATTGTTGCCATCGAGGATAACAAGATGGGGTTTTCATCATATTGCATGACTTTATCCCTCTACATCATGTCATCTTGCTTAAGGCGTTACTCTGTTTTTAACTTAATACTCTAGATGCATGCTGGATAGCGGTCGATGAGTGGAGTAATAGTAGTAGATGCAGGCAGGAGTCGGTCTACTTGTCTCGGACGTGATGCCTATATACATGATCATACCTAGATATTCTCATAACTATGCTCAATTCTGTCAATTGCTCAACAGTAATTTGTTCACCCACCGTAGAATACTTATGCTCTCGAGAGAAGCCACTAGTGAAACCTATGGCCCCGGGGTCTATCTTTATCATATTAATCTCCTACTACTTAGTTATTTCCTTTGTTTTTTACTTTGCCTTTATTTTACTTTGCATCTTTATCATAAAAATACCAAAAATATTATCTTTATCATTTCTATCAGATCTCACTCTCGTAAGTGGCCTTATAGGGATTGACAACCCCTATTTGCGTTGGTTGCGAGGATTTATTTGTTTTGTGCAGGTACGAGGGACTCGCGCGTAGCCTCCTACTGGATTGATACCTTGGTTCTCAAAAACTGAGGGAAATACTTACGCTACTTTGCTGCATCATCCCTTCCTCTTCGGGGAAAACCAACGCAGTGCTCAAGAGGTAGCAATGGGCATTCTGCTTCACCTTGTTCAGCAACCAGAATGTATTTCGCCTCTTCCTTTATCGTCTTTAACAGTATAAGTATACAACTGTGGTTCATCATTCTTTGTTTGGTTCTTATGTAATTCTTGAACATATGTACCTATGAATCAAATAATGCATTGGTTGTTTGAACCTGATGGATATGAATAAAGTTGTAGCATACATTCAAATTCAAATTCAAATCTGGCACAATTTGAAATATCAGCATTTAAATTACGGTGAAATTACACTCTCTAGGTTGTTACGGCACACACAGTTGGTAAAACACAAACATTTGCAATATACACCATAATCTGAGACAGTTCACAGAGAGGAAACATGTGCAAGCATGCACACAGTTGCCATTTTCAAAGCGTGTGCGATGTCAGACAATATCACAAATGGTGCGGGCAAACTAAACATTTGTGTTAGTTGCCTTATCGTACACGATTCACAACCATGAACTGTTTCTGGTGAAGTATGCATCGTAACGTTGCACCACAGAATAGCGTGTGTGATAGTTGTCGTGTACGATGATGTTACGACGGTCTGACGTTTCGTAATCCTGTCCGACACTCGTACGATGATTAACTAATCTTCTTAACAGTGAACCGTTTGTGATGGGCCGCACATCGTAAACGTAGCACCATAGAATACCGAATGTGATGGCAATGCAAGCAGAAACAAGTAGGAGTACTGTAGGGTCCCTATCCCCGACGGTTTCGGGGTCATGTGGGAAGGACCCCCCTATCGCCCACACTCACTTGGCGACGGTTCCAAATGTCGTCACGGAAAGGGGTTAAAAACCGTTTGTATAGCATTGACGCGTACCAGTGATAGGTAGCACCCAGGTTATCACACCATAAACATGGAGCTTGAGCACTCTTGACACCAAGTTCCTTTAATATGGATTGTATCCATAATCTCAGTTGTGGTATTTTCTAATGCCTTTGTCGGTGGGAACGACACCTATGGAATCACCGGGATCCCTTCTACGGTTGGCGGGCGCGGGGTTGTGCAAAGAGCGGGTCTAGTAGCCAGTGCAAAGATCATTTACCCAGGTTCGGGCCGCGAGGATGCGTAATACCCTAGTCCTGCTTTGGTGTATATTTGAGTGTTCTTGAGCTTCCGAACTAGCTGCAGTGCATGCGTAGTTCAAAAGATCCGAATCCTTCTTCAGTACGCCTCGGGCCTCCTTTTATAGTCAAAAAGGGGTCGCCACAGCGGCACACAGGAAGTGGAAAGGTAAATAGTGTACAAGCTTATCGCCTATCATTACGGGACAAGGTGCATTAAATGCGCTCCTTAGGTGTCCCGTTGCTTTATTGGGGATGGTAACGAGGCCCGTCCCGTCCGTCGATGTTCTTCCTTGCTCCGACACGCGTCCAGGCCAACGAGGCATGCAGCGCCACGTAAGCTGGCAGGCTGCTGAGATGGCGTGTTGGTAGGGTCTTCACGAAGATCTACATGCCACCACGCAGGTGCTTGACTAGCTAGATTAGCATCCATGTACTACCATGTGGGTACTAGCCTCAGTTCGTCGGTCGGCCGCTGAGCTGGGGTGGTGACGGGGTGGCAAGGTCTTGTCGCGGTCCCGCGTATATTCCCGGCAAGGGTCTTGCCGGGGTCTTGTGGTCGCCCTCGGCAAGAGCCTTGCCGGGGCCATGCGAGTGTTTTCGGCAAGGAGCCTTGTCAGGGCCTCGGGGGCATCCTCAGCAAGGGGGCTTGCGATTGTCTTGTCTCCTAGTCATCGTCTAGTCTTGTGGGCTCTTTTGTCTCCACAAAGATTTGTATGTCACCATGGAGGTGCCTCCCGAGCTTTGGTTCCAATGTGGTTGAGGGTGTTGGAACCCTTGGGCTCAAGGGTGGCGCGCTCTGCTGGCGTTGGGAAAGTTGCCCGGCAAGGGTCTCACTGGGGGGTTGTCCACCTTGCCCTCTTGCTCTTTGTGTCTCTGGTCTTGGCGTTGTTCTGGTCGTCTCGTGCTCCTGGACGGAGCGCTGCTCTGGTATTCTTGTGCTTCTGCTTCCTCTGCCACGCTAGGTACGGTCGCAGGCGCGGCTCTAACTGCTCGAGCACAAGTAAAGGGGTACAAAAGAGAGCCCCTACTTTTGTGCACCGGCAGGAGCCCCCGGGCCTGGGCCATACATAAGCATGACGCGTTGTTGGGCTAGGCCCAAAACGATGTGCGGGCACGCGGGGCCGAGTTTTACTGCTGTAACTTTCTCGTCCGTCGCACTTCCCCACGACCCGTGTTGAATGCATGACATGGGGGTCGTGCGTGGAATGACCGCAGCATGCTTGCGTCATCCGTGGTGAACAGTAAAGAGGTGGCTTGCGTGTTCTCTCGAAAAGGCGGAGCCGCCGCTCATTTACTCTCTCCGCCTCGGGACTGTCATTACATGTTTCCCATTACGCCTGCTCCTTACGCCACGTACGCTGCATGCACGACGTGGGGTAGGTGACAGACACATGGAATACAGGAAGACGTGCAGGGGTCGATACTCACGTGCCTTCGATTGGGCGGGGAGGGCGGTTGATGGCCTCGCTTGCTGCCACTTTAATGAGCCGGATTCGAGCGGGCTCTTCAGGGGCGTAGAGCTAGTCTTTCGGCCTCCCCTCCCCAACTATAAAAAGGGAACTCAGGGGTAGGAGGAAGAGCATCTCCTTGTATCTCCCCTTCGTCTCCATCCCCACTCACGGTCATGGCAAGGGGGCATGGCCGCGGCCGTTCTTCTACGGAGGCGACCAGGTCCTCTTCCTGCCAGAGCGCTGCGGCGGTCAAGGAAGAGCCAGATGCCCAGGGTGACGGCCATGCTCGAGGCGGGGCCATTGGACGGGGCCGCAGTCGGCAAGGCGGTCGAGGCAGAGGGGGCCGCGGAAGGGGGATGCCTGCGTCGCCCCCGTCTCCGTCGCCATCTCCTTCGCCCACTCCTCCTACTTTGCCGAGTGGCCACGTCAGCGACTCGGCGCTCGAGTTTATCCTGCAGCTGCGTGGGACACTGCGCCGCCACCTTCGTCTTCCCCGGGCGTTCGCAAGGGTGCTGGAGATCGACTAGCCACCGCGGCTGAGGCTTCACATGAAGGGGTGTTGCCATGGCAACATGTGGGTGAACACAGGGTTCCCCGCCCCTGAAGTGATACTCCTTCGCCGGGGCTGGAAAACCTTTGCACGTGCCCATTGCTTAATGGATGGGCACGTCCTCTGCTTTAAGCTAGCGGAGAGCGATTTGCTCTCCGTCAAGGTCTTCGGGCGCTCGGGACACGGGCTAGGGTGCTGTGCGGAGAGCTTGACTGATGGCGAAAGCTCCTCTTTGGATGAGAGTGACGAGGAGGACAGTGACAACGATGACGGGGGTAGTGGGCGGGAGGATGACGGGTCCGACTAAGTGTCGGACACACCGTTCCTGGGCGACGCCGGTAGCACCATCATCTGCAGCACCAGCTCCTTGAACTTCTCGGGGTCGTCGCCTTGGGCGGCTGGTGTTGGAGGGATGGGGAAGACGAAGAAGGCAGGTGGCGGGCCGTCAAGTCGGAGTATGATGGCCTCAACGCCTTCGTCGCGTATTGCCGGGCCGCTGCCTCATCTTTCGGCCCTTCCTCCGGCACTGTCATCACCAGCCTCCTTCCGGACGATCGTTGATATGTTCTCTTGGTGTCTTCTGCTGCTCATACTTTGCCTAGGCACTCCTTTTACCTTTCCGCGATCTTGTTCTGTTCCCTGAGGAGAGGGATAAGAAAGGGATTACGGGCATCTTATCTCTTTTTAGTTTTTAAGCCTACGGGCCTTTGTAAGATTTAAATCTTGTAACCCCCTTGCTCATGTATGCATTCCGTACGAATTGTACTTGTAAGCAACGTATTAATAAGGAGAAGGGTGTTTGTCGGGTTTTGTTTGCGTGTGGGCAAGGGCCACACCAAGGAACGAGTCCTCGTTATCTTAAGATAAACACTGTACCCCGACAACAGGCCTTGTCGTCTTTCTGCTCTATAGCTCGGCTACACTCACGCCCTTGGCAGAGGTAGGGGCTGAGTAGGATTAGGCCCTTCCCTCGTCCCCTTCCCATCGCACTACAACCAAGTTCCGGCCCAAAGTAAGGTTTTCGGACTTGAGACACAGGGAGCAAGATGGTATGAGAGCGAGCTAAGTCTCGTATGTTCAAGTTTCATATGGAGGCACAGAGTGGGGAAAGAAACTTATCTGATGTCGCAGCCCCTGGCAACCTTGGCTTTCCATGATCGGATCCTTAAACCTGCAGCCCCTGGCGACTTTGGCTTGTCGGGGTCGGGGCGTCGGCCTGTTCTCTTTCCAAAATAGCTCGGCAAAAATGTCCATGCACCGTGCGAACCGAAAAGGACAGGAAGGAACAAAAAGATGCATACTCAACCTCTATGCTATGGGTTAGTTGCTGCCAAGCACTATCAACCTAACACAGAGAGAGACTTAACTAGCATGCATGCTAAAACTTAGGGCGCTGACGCTTCATTTATTTATGCTCAAGGTCTGCACCTGGCTTTGTACAAAGGGTTATATGCCTTGTCGGCAAGGCTTGTACAAAATGTGGTTTGCCGGGGAGCCCGGCAACCGCGCCTTATGGGTAAAACTTGTGAAGATGTTCGATGTTCCAGGAGTTGCTCACTGGAATACCATCTTCGGTCTCCAGGCGGACTGCGCCGGGCCTGGTGATTCGTATTACCCGATAAGGGCCTTCCCACTTTGGCGTCAACTTGTTGGAATTCTTGGCCAACTGAGTGTGCCGAAGAACAAGGTCGCCTTCCTCAACACTTCGGGCATGAAACTTGCAGCTACGATAGCGGCACAAGGCTTGATGGTAGCGTGCAGCTCGCACAGCCGCCTGAAGACGATCTTCCTCAAGGAGTGTTGCGTCATCTTATCTGACACTCGTACGATGATTAGCTATTCTTCTTAACAGTGAACCGTTTGTGATGGGCCGCACATTGTAAACATAGCATCACATAATACTGACTGTGATGGCAATGCGAGCATAAACGAGTAGGAGTACTGTAGGGTCCCTATCACCGACGGTTTCTGGGTTGTGTGGGAAGGACCCCCCTATCGCCCACACTCACTTGGCGACGATTCCAAATGCCGTCGCGGAAAGGGGTTAAAAACCGTTTGTATAGCACTAACGTGTACCAGTGATAGGTAGCACCCAGGTTATCACACCATAAACATGGAGCTTGAACACTCTTGACACCAAGTTCCTTTAATATGGATTGTATCCATAATCTCAGATGTGGTATTTTCTAATGCCTTTGTCGGTGGGAACGACACCTATGGAATCACTGGGACCCCTTCTATGGTTGGCAGGCGCGGGGTTGTGCAAAGAGCGAGTCTAGTAGCCAGCACAAAGATCGTTTACCCAGGTTCAGGCCGTGAGGATGCGTAATATCCTAGTCCTGCTTTGGTGTATATTTGAGTGTTCTTGAGCTTCCGAGCTAGCTGTGGTGCATGGTAATTCAAAAGATCTGAATCCTTCTTCAGTACGCCTCGGGCCTCCTTTTATAATCAAAAAGGGGTCACCATAGTGGCACACAGGAGGTGGAAAGGTAAATAGTGTACAAGCTCATCGCCTGTCATTATGGGACAAGGCGCATTAAATGCGCTCCTTAGGTGTCCCGTTGCTTTATTGGGGATGGTAACGAGGCCCGTCCCGTCCGTCGTCGTTCCGCCTCGCTCCGACACGCGTCCAGGCCAACGAGGCATGCAGCGCCACATAAGCTGGCAGGCTGCTGAGATGGCATGGTGGTAGGGTATTCATGAAGATTGGCATGCCACCACGCAGGTGCTTGACTAGCTGGATTAGCATCCACATACTGCCACGTGGGTGCTAGCCTCAGTTGGTGGGTCGGCCGCTGAGCTGGGCGGTGACGGAGCGGCAAGGTCTTGTCGCGGTCCCATGTATATTCCTGGCAAGGCTCTTGCCGGGGTCTTGTGGTCGCCCTCGGCAAGAGCCTTGCCGGGGCCATGCGAGTGTTTTTGGCAAGGAGCCTTGTCGGGGCCTCGGGGGCATCCTCGGCAAGGGGGCTTGCGATTATCTTATCTCCTGGTCATCGTCTAGTCTTGTGGGCTCTTTTGTCTCCACAAAGATTTGTATGTCACCATGGAGGTGCCTCCCGAGCTTTGGTTCCAATGTGGTTGAGGGTGTTGGAACCCTTGGGCTCAAGGGTGGCGCGCTTGCTGGCGTTGGGCAAGTTGCCCCAGCAAGGCTCTTGCCGGGGCTGCGGAGGCCGCCCCGGCAAGGGTCTCGCCAGGGGAGTCCACCTCGCCCTCTTGCTCTTTGTGTCTCTGGTATTGGCGTTGTTCTGGTCGTCTCATGCTCCTGGCCAGAGTGCTGCTCTGGTATTCTTGTGCTTCTACTTCCTCTGCCCCGCTAGCTATAGCCGCAGGCGCAGCTCTGACTGCCCACGCACAAGTGAAGGGGTACAAAAGAGAGCCCCTACTTTTGTGCACCGACAGCCTTATATTCGGCCTCTGTGCTGGACCTGGAGACAATATCTTGTTTTCTTGCACACCACGTTATCAAGTTTGGACCAAAGAACACTGCAAAGCCACCAGTAGACCACCTATCATCCAGGCAACCTGCCCAATCAGAGTCTGAAAAGGCACTCACAAGTGTAGATGATGACTTGCTAACATTTAGATCAATATTAGGAGTGTTCTTGACATATCTAACAATACGTTTTGCGGCAGTCCAATGAACTGTAGTAGGTGCATGAAGAAACTGGCAGACTTTGTTAACAGCAAATGAGATATCAGGCCTAGTAAGTCTTAGATATTGAAGTGCACCTACTAGACTTCTGTATTTTCTACTATCATCTTAACTTAGAAGCTATCCCTCTGTAAGAGACAATTTTTCTGAACTTGACATAGGAGTGGGTGAGGGTTTACAACCTTGTAGACAAGCCTTTTTCACCAGATCTGTTGCATATTTTTCCCGAGAGAGATGAAGTCCATCTTCATGCTTCTTCACCTCAATCCCTAGGAAATAGTGCAAGTCTCCAAGGTCCTTGAGAGCAAACTCTGTACTAGGATCCTTCAAAAGTCATGTAATGGCCTCATCTAATGAGCTTGTAACAATGATATCATCAACATATACGAGCACCAACATGTATGTGTTATACTTGCTGTAAATGAATAGTGAGGTGTCAGACTTGGAAGGGACAAAACCAAGTGTTTGCATTTTGTGACTAAGACGTGAGTACCACGCCCTTGGAGCTTGCTTCAACCCATACAACAACTTGTCAAGCTTGCATACATAAGAAGGTGCATTTTTGTTCACAAACCCAGGAGGTTGCTTTATGTACACTTCCTCTTCCAGAACACCATGGAGAAACGCGTTCTGTACATCTAGCTGTCAGAGACTCCAGCCCCTGGAAACAGCAATAGACAAGACAAGATGAATAGTGGCAGCTTTTACAACAGGACCGAAAGTGTCCTCATAGTCTATGACATACCATTGTTTATATCCTTTTGCAACAAGTCTAGCTTTGTAACAATCAATGGTTCCATCAGATTTCCTTTTAATTCTGAAGACCCACTTGCAATCAAGGAGATTTTTACCTTGTTGTGGAGGAACCAAATGCCATGTTTTATTTTTCTCCAGTGCCACAAACTCTTCATTCATAGCCTTCTTCCACTTTTCATCACCGAGTGCTTCCTCAAGAGTGTGCGGTTCACCTGTGGAACACACCATCCCATATTTGGTTACATGTTTATAATTAATAGGTTGTATTACCCCTTTTTGTAGTCGTGTACGATGTAGAGATGGTGCAGCTGCAGTTCTGTCATAGAAGATCCCGTGGCAGGAGCTGAGACAGCAGGGACAGCAGGATCAGCCCGAGCCAAATCTTCTGTGGCGGGCGATGAGGGCACAGACATTGCAGCAGGCGCAGAAGATCCCATCCCATGGGCCTCATCATTGGCGCAAGATTGCATGGGCCACCCATCAACACGGGATCCCGCCCCGGTCCGGCCTGCAGCTATCGGGCGACGCAGGTCGCGTCTTTTGTAGCAGATCGGCTAGGCCGGAAAATGAGCAGCAGAAGACCTAGCGGTCGGGCGCCAGCTGTTGGCTCCTGACTGGCGCAGAGAAAGGGAGGCATTTTCCCTAGTCGCAAGGCGCCGCAGGCTCAGAGTCGTCGCTCGATGGCCCGCGCCCGACCGCGCCTGATGAGGTTGACGTGTATCCTGGTGCAGATTCGCATGGCCGCCGTAACGTGTCTGCGTGCTCGGATCCCGAAGACGATGCTACTGACACGTCTGGCAGCACGGATCCTAAGAGGGATTTGTTCCCTTCGTCGGGGCACATAAAATATTTCCCTATAGAGCGCATTTCTTCACCATTTTGACTTCGGTTTTTTCAGTGCCCTCTCCTGCATCATCACAAGGCTCACACATAGTATTAAGAGGGTCAGTCAACACTTGATCATTGCAGTTATTACCCCCTTGATCAAAACTTGTGAGATGAGAAGGGAGAAGGAGGATTTCTTTGCGAAGGAGTGCTCCAGCATTGGGGTGAAGGTCAGCGAATGGAAACTTAGTCTTGTCAAAAGCAACATCACGTGAAATATAGATGAGACCAGTGGATACATCTAGACATTTGACACCCTTGTGTTGAGCACTATACCCAATAAAGACGCACTATTTTTATCAAAACATGAGCTTGCGGTTGTTATATGGGCAAATATTGGGCCAACAAGCATAACCGAAAACACGAAGAGACTTATAGTCTGGTTTGGTGTGAAGAAGCCTTTCTATGGGAGTTTCATTGTTGATGACATGACTAGGAAGCATGTTGATGATGTGTATGGCGGTAAGAAAAGCTTGGTCCCAAAACTTAAGGGGCATAGAAGCACCGGCTAGGAGAGCTATACCAACTATCTAGTGATGCTTGCGTTCAGCAGAGCCATTTTGTTGGTGAGCATGAGGGCATGAAACATGATGGGACATGCCAAGAGTTTGGAAGAAGGAATTTAACTTTTCATATCCCCCACTCAGACTAGACAACAATGATTTTGCTATCGAATTTTCTTTCAACGAGTGCCTGGAAGTTTTGAAACACTTGAAAAACATCATTTCTTGAGAAGATATGTCCATGAGAACTTGCTATAGTCATCAATGAAGCTTACGTAGTATGTGTGTCTACCAATCGAACTAGGAGCAGGGCCCCAAACATCCGGAAAAAAATAATTGCAAAGTTTTAGTAGAAACACTAGTAGAAATAGGATAAGGCAATTGATGACTTTTTGCTCTTTGGCATGAATCACAAATAGTTTCAACATGACGCTCACCAACAAACATGAGCTTATTCTTCCTAAGCAAACGTTCAACTAAAGAAAAAGAAGCATGTCCTAGACGATCGTGCCATCATGTTGAGGAAAGCTTGACAACACCATATGCTTATTTATTATGTGTTCTAAACTCCGGAAGCAACGGGTAGAGTCCTCGAACACATCTACCTCGATATAGGATTTTCCTCGTGGCCTGATCCTTAATCAAGAAGAAAAAAGGATGAAACTCAATGAAGACATGGTTGTCAAGTGCAATTCTATGAACGGAAAGGAGGTTTTTGTTGGCACTAGGAATATGCAAAATATTCCTAAGATGAATTTTACGATGAGGGGTATGTATAACTGAATGACCAATGTGATTGATTCTCATACCTGCACCATCGGCGGTGTGAATTTGATCCTTGCCGTGGTACTTCTCACGGAGGGTCACCTTTTCGAGCTCACCGGTGAGATGATTTGTGGTGCCGCTGTCAAGGTACCAGTTGGTGTCGATGCCGTAGGAGCCCTCAGCCGCCGCAACGACCTTTTCATCATCTTGAGAATCGTCCTCGTCTTCATCATAGTGGTACCAGCAATCTTTGGCAGTGTGATCCGGCTTGCCACAAATCTGACAGTGCGGGGTGTCCGGGTGGGTCCTGCCAGAGCCGCCGCCACGGCGACCCCTGTTGCCAAAACGCCCTCCACCGCCACTGGTCCTGGTGCCACCGACCTCCCCTTGCCACGGGAAGGACCTCGGTAGCGAGAGCCGCCGCCACGACCGCGGGTGGCGACGTTTGCGGAGGACTTGAAGCCGCCGCTACTCAAGCCGTGGAACTACGCCATGCGCTGGTCAAAGTTGCTTAGCATGGAGAAGATCTCGTCGAGGGAGGCGGGGGTGACACGGGTGTCGAGGCCCGAGATGAGGGGATGGTACTCCAGATCCAGCCCGTGAAGGATGTACGAGATGAGTTCGTCATCCTGGATCGGTTTGCCGGTCGCGGCCAGCTCGTCCGCGAGGCCGCGCATGGAGGCGAAGTAGGTGCGGGCAGACTGGTTGCCCTTCCGCGCAATGATGAGCGAGGTACGGATGTTGTTGACGCGGCTTAGCGACTGCGACAAGTACATGCCCGCTAGCGTCGTCAAGACCGCATGCGCTGTGGTGACCGTGGTCACCATGGCACCATGGCGAGCACCTCCTTAGAGAGGTTGCTCAGCAGGTAGCCGAGCACCTGTTGATCCTCCTGGACCCAGATAGGGTGGAGAGGGTTGGGCTCGAAGGTCACCTTGCCGTCCTTGTCCTTGGCGGCGAGGAGCTTGGCTGGCTCCGGGGAAGTGCCATCGACATAGCTGAAGACACAGGCGCCACACAACTGCGGTGTGATCTATGTGCACCATAGCACGTAGTTCGTGCGGGAGAGTTTCTCAATGACCTGCCCACTGAGGTTAGGGTGAGAGACGCCGGAGGAGGAAGACATGGCTTAGGCACAATTGGAATCAAGAGAAGCTAGATGGGAAGTAGGATGGCTCTGGTTACTATGTGTGAGATGTGGAAACGTCTTAACCTTGATACGAGGGGACATGTTGCATGTTATAGGCAGGAGTGTAATCTCCCTAAAGCGCATACAAGTCCGGAGTTGAGATATTACTAGAGACTTGAAGAAGAAGAGATAGAATATGTTACATTGGATAGATATTGAACTAACTACCTAACTTATCTCTACCAATATCTTGGGACTCCTGGTGCGGCTTAATGTACCTCTGGCGCGGCTCTTAAGTAACGTCACAGGTTGCTTAACAATTGGTTGTATCACGTATTGAAAAATGACATCGGTCGTTAACTACATGCCTAATTAGTGGAGAAATTAACTCAGCACTAATTACCATGCAGTGGTGGAAACTGATGAGAGGCGTTCGCACCATGCATGCAACGTTTTAGATTAGCCATAATAGAGAGTAACATATACTACTTCCTTCATCACAGTTTAAAGGGCGTATCTTGAAAATCAATTTTTTCACAATTAGAGAGAAATAGGGCGCAGGTCATTAATTAGCCCGCTGAAATTACTCCTTCCGCTTGCCTTCCTGGTGTGCATGCATGGTGTGAACTGAAACTTTAGGTGGAGGTGTGAATCGGTTTTGTTTGCATGCATGGCTGTGCGAGGCCTTTTATTGAACGGGGAGGTTACTATGCGTTTGTTTGGCGATTAATTAGGCACATATCCTTAACTACCGCAGCTCCAGCGCATCATTTATTCCTGCCAATCACTAGCGACCTTGGGCCCAGAAAAATGTGAGGTACGCCCTTTAAACTGTGATGGAGGGAGTAGTAACATACACATATCTCTATACTATGTAATAGTGGGTAATAACATAAGTGTAGTAATATGCAAACCTTCCTTTATTAGGTTATAGACTCATATTGCATTGGAACATGTGATATTACAGTAACTAGCTAAGGTACTCAAACTATCTCTTTTCTCATTAACTTATTGCCACATAAACAAATTTGCTGAGTTGAACTTGATGTTACTGTTGAAGTTACTCCCACTGTGGCTAGTCTTAATCCGTACACACCTATGAAGAAAAAGTACCACTTGCATGGGATACAGCTACACGTACACAAAACGGCCTAATTAACTCAGCATTAATTGCACAAGTGTTTGTTTTGTAAAAAAATTCTCGCCTTTTAAAAAAGTAATCATGAATTTTCGACAAAAGAATCGCATTATAGAAAATTGTTCAGAATTTTAAAAAAGATCCAGTTTACATAATTTAATCACAAATTCTAAAAATGTTCATGTTTTAAAATAATTTCAGAATTTTAATAAATGTTCCCTTCTCCAAAAATTGTTGACAGGTTCAAAAAAGTGTTCAGTATTTCAAAATATGTTCTTGTTTGAAAAAACCAGCAATTTAAATTTTGATTGCGCTTTCAAAACTTTTTTTTCAAAAACTTTTGAAATAAACAGGATGACCCAAAAACCGGTTCGCTACTGTTGTTGGCTACATTAAACCAGCCATTAGAGTGGACAGTTTGTACAGTACCTGGTGCTAATGTTCTTCGACTGCTAGAGTCTGTCATTCGCTGCAGGTTACTATGTTCAGTTTTGTTTGTGGGTCAGGTCATGATTGGACCTCTCCCCATTTGAGACATGTACCCTGCACGACCCCACGGAAATACAAAGGCCATGTCCATCCCCACCCGGGCCCATACGGCAGCGGCCTCACCGCTCAAGGAGTGCCCCCTCGCCGGCTAGCGAATAACATCTGCTAGAGTTTTCTCGTGCCGTCGTCGTCGTCACCATTTGAAAAATTTAGGTCCTCTCGCATTGGGCTGCCATCTTGGCACTGAGAGATGTAGGGACTTTGGATCTTCAAGATCGTTATGTTCCTCTGTCAATGTCTAGTGATCATCATAGTTTTGCGAGAATAAATTTCCTCTCGTCTTTTTGGTGGTGCCATGAGGTTTGAAAGTTTTCTGTTCTCACATATCCAATTATTCGAATCTAATGAGTTTATGTTGTGTCAAGCTTTTTTTGTTGGTCTGATTCTTTCTGGAGATGAAATCCTACATCGACACCATGGTGAAGATATAGTGATTCGATGGCCGGCACTTCCAGGGGATCATCCCCGGCCCAAGTACGTTCATCGATCAAGGCTTCCCATCTTTTTGGATGGGCGATTCAAGGTGCTTTCAAAAACCATTATTGGTAATGTTCATGCGGGTGAAAAAATGACAACACCGTTACTCTAGTCCAACAGCGGCTTCTTTACCAAAGTCTTTAGAGTATTTCTTCGAGCAAATATTGATACCACGAAGAAGGTAATTTTAAGAGATTTCATTGTAATCCTTAGTCATAGGAGTTACTTTGTATTTTGTTGGATCTTAGATTCAAATCAGTGCATATGTAATTTTTATGAGTATGAATAAAGTTGAGAGTGTTTCTAAAAATAAAAACGAACCGACTAGATAGTTATTCACACCGTGCGCAAGCTCATTTATCTTGATAAAAAAGCATAGGCTCACGAAAGGGTCCTAGATGACAGCCACAGCGATGCTTGCGATAGTCTGAGCGCTCGCGTAGGCAACGGGGCATAAAATTGAAGGAGACACGCGCCTTAATCCTCTTATATTCTGAAAATGCATGAAAACTAAAGTGCGCCTTCTAAACCATAACAGAGGAAGTACCAAGATAAAATTTAATACATGTTTTGCAATGTAACTTTTTTCGTTTATTATGATCATTAATACACCACATGCATGCATGGAAACTGAATCTGAATGGAGAAAGTAGACGAGTGTCATTATGACTGAATGCATGCAAGTATTAAACAAGTTACTAGTATGAGGAGACATCATTAATTTTTGCCTCGGTTACTGTTGGTGACCTTTTATAAATGCAAAAAGTATATTTTATAGTGGTCTTGTATAAGTAAATGGTGGCAGTAATATGATTGATTTGATCTAGTGAGTGATCGTCTTGTACACGGGAATGATTGCATCTACATGGTTGGCAACTGTTGTTCTTTATCCTTACAGTTGATGAATGGATGAAAAGTTTTTCCTGAAAAAGAGGGATCCTGCTGGGAGCCCCTTTGATGTCCGAACATGTCCAAGTATATGAAGGAGAAATGAGCTTCGACCTTGGAGGCGGCCTTAATTAATCATTTGTTTGATTCATCTACATGTATTATAGCTCGTAGCAACGCACATGCTATACTATTTTGCATTGCGGATATAATTAATTTGAATACAAATTTGAATTGCAGCAATGGTAATGCTAAGCGCGTTTGAAACCATTATTGCTTGAGCCATGCTTCCAGTCTCCCATTGGTACGTGGTAACCCATGTAACATTATGTTTTTCCGAAATTAACTGATGTGCAGGTGGGACCATTCCAAGAATCAGACCTACCAATATAAGAGGTTAAATTCAAGAAACGAGCATGAGGTGAATACACTGACAATTGTCTCACGCCATTCTTTGATAGTTCTATGGTATTGTTTTTTCCATTCATTCTTTGTGAAAAAAAACTGTTATTTGAACCAAAATACATATCCGCATCTAGCATTATACTTATCATGGTGTAACATTATGGGGACAAATGCAAAAGTTGTTTTTGTTGTTTCATCATTATGGGGACAAATGCTAAAATTATTTCTGTTATTTCATCCATTCCTATGTTTTCTGAATAATTTCTTAGCAAACAATAAAGAAGCCCTCTGTACTGAACAAAAAATGTGTTGAGTTAAAACCTATATTTGCCAAATACAAACAATTGTCATCAAATCATGTATGGTGTTTGGATTTTATTTACCCAGAAGATCGTCATTGTTGTGGATATACTTCATCATTTATTTCATTAATATTAGCTGCAAATATTTGAGATGAATTAAGATTTCTATATATGTATTCCAGTGATGTCTTTTTTTCTTATCATTTTCAGGAAGTAGTTTTCTTCGATGAGGA
This sequence comes from Triticum dicoccoides, assembly GCF_002162155.2. NCBI lineage: Eukaryota > Viridiplantae > Streptophyta > Magnoliopsida > Poales > Poaceae > Triticum > Triticum dicoccoides. The sequence goes on from NC_041392.1 coordinate 339,303,777, forward strand.
AGGTATAAAACCCGCTAAATCCATTGATGTCAAGGTAGCTAATAACCGGCAAATTGGTAACACAATAAGTGATAATATTTTTGCCTACTAAGACTCCATCACTATATGTTGTAAAATAGGGAACAATCATAAAATGTAGTAGTAATTTGTTGGAGATATGCCCTAGAGGCAATCATGCATGATGATATTTCCTATGTGTTTATGAATAAAGATAGTCCTTGAACATTATCAATAAAGTGTATCAGCAAGTACGTGATTTGTTTGTGGGGCCATGCATTGTATGATGACATCCTAAAAGGTCGCAAGTCGAAAGGGTTGTGTGGATGCGCAGCAGACTAGACTAGTATATGACACGGTCGATGGCTTGGTCTCACTAGCCATGGAGCATTGGATGTTAACCGGATAATATGGACTTGGAAGGATCTGGTCGGATTCGACGTAGTCGGATCCGAGTTGAGATAAGGTCTGAGTCGGACAGACCCAACTATGAGACGCGACGATATGTCATCTGTGAGTCTCTAGTACAACATACGTTCTATGTCCTAAGACCTGAGCTGGCGCATGTACTCGGGATGATGACAGACTTGCTTTGGGCCAACCAAACGCTACTCCGTGACTGGGTAGTTACAAAGGTAGATTTCAGGCTTGTCCAGACCCATGCTGCGAGACATGGTCGAGTAAGATGGGATTTGTCCCTCCGATCAGGAGAGATATGCTCCAGGCCCCTCGTGTGATGCGACCAGGATAAGCATGGCCATGCGGCATGGATTATGAGATAATCCGGTTTGTGGTCGGCATCACTGGAACGAGAAAAAGGTCGGGCTAGCACAAGGATGACAGACTCGCCTTGAGCCCGACAACATATATCGTGTGGCAAAAGGAATGAAAGTATGATGTACAGGTTCGCCTAACCAACTTCATTGCCTGCTTGGTGTTTGGCATACCTTGCTAGGGGCCGCTACCAATCGTGCAATTCGAAGGTGATCCGAACTGCGACCAAGCCGGCTTGAACCTAAGGGGTCGCGCGCTTAAGGAAAGGAACCTATGAGGTCAGATCCGGGGACATTGGTCAGATGTGATCCGAGCTGTATTCGGATTGTGGCGAGTAGACTTATGGGCTTTAGGACCCGTGCGAGGCCCAAGTGTTGAGCCCGCGACGGATGCCTATATAAAGCGGGGTGCGACGCACTCATGCGGTTGATCGCTTCGGTGCTGTCACTAGGGTTTGCATGTGTTGCGAATAGACGCCTCCACTCGCTGCCGGTTGTGTGATTGGACCTAGCAGTCTATCGCACGACGTTCCTTTTGCACGCGCAGATATCATTAGAGGCGGTGGATTTGCGCCGCTCTGGCGAACCTGTACGTGGGAACCGACGACCGGCTGTTCGAGGAAGATCGAACAAGGAGGAGACGATCCACGCGGACGCGCTACCCCAACTCTTCTTCCGCTGCACGACACTGCATGTCTGGTGGTAACAAACTATGATCCATCTTCTGTAGCATGTTCTTGGTTGTTTTGCGCGTAGAAAATTTTAATTTGCAGTCGACGCACCCTACCGTAGAACCCAACATAATTTGCATTGTTGAAATATATAGGTACTATGAGGGTCGGTAGGTATTACGAGCGACAACAGATGAAGGGGGATGAGTCACTAGCAATGAAGGTGCACATGAGAACTATTTTCATAGATTTTGTTAAAGTTATTAAAATGTGTACAAGCGATGGTAAGACGGGATGGGACTTTTGAACAAGAATAATGCTAGAAGATGGGCAGATCAAGAGAATGAAAGTGGAGTGAGAGAAAAGGTAGGAAAAAAGATGATGCTTTGTCTTCTTGTAAGAGGAGGATGGTTAAGGAGGTTGGACGACTACCGGGGAAGAAAGAAGCGGGATAGAGAGTTGTTATTGCTCATTATATTGATGATCTGTTGTTAGACCCAGTGTCGCTGCTCCCGCCAAAGTGTGCTTCTCTTTTGGTGGCAAGAGAAGTCTTAAGGTGGAAGGTGTTGGAAATATGCGCTAGAGGCAATAATAAAATGATTATTATTTTATTTCCTTATTCATGATAATTGTCTATTGTTCATGCTATAATCGTGTTATCCGGAAATCATAATACATGTGTGAATACATAGACCATAACATGTCCCTAGTAAGCATAGTTAACTAGCTCGTTGATCAATAGATAGTCACGGTTTCCTGACTATGGACATTGGATGTCATTGATAACGGGATCACATCATTAGGAGAATGATGTGATGGACAAGACTCAATCCTAAGCATAGCACAAGATCATGTAGTTCGTTTGCTAGAGCTTTTCCAGTATCAAGTATCATTTCCTTAGACCATGAGATCGTGTAACTCCCGGATGCCGTAGGAGTGCTTTGGGTGTACCAAACGTCACAAGTATCTGGGTGACTATAAAGGTATACTACAGGTATCCCCGAAAGTATCTGTTGGGTTGACACGGATCGAGACTGGAATTTGTCACTCCATATGACGGAGAGGTATCTCTGGGCCCACTCGATAATGCATCATCATAATGAGCTCAATGTGACCAAGTGTTTGGTCACGGGATCATGCATTACGGTATGAGTAAAGTGACTTGCCGGTAATGAGATTGAACGAGGTATTGGGATACCGACGATCGAATCTCGGGCAAGTAACGTACCGATTGACAAAGGGAATTGTATACGGGATTGATTGAATCCTCGGCATCGTGGTTCATCTGATGAGATCATCGTGGAACATGTGGGAGCCAACATGGGTATCCAGATCCCGCTGTTGGTTATTGACCGGAGAGTCGTCTCGGTCATGTCTGCATGTCTCCCGAACCCGTAGGGTCTACACACTTAAGGTTCGGTGACACTAGGGTTGTAGAGATATTAGTATGCGGTAACCCGAAAGTTGTTTGGAGTCTCGGATCAGATCCCGAACGTCACGAGGAGTTCCGGAATGGTCCGGAGGTGAAGATTTATATATAGAAAGTCAAGTTTCGGCCATCGGGAAGGTTTCGGGGGTAATCGGTATTGTACCGGGACCACCGAAAGGGTCCCGGGGGTCCACCGGGTGGGGCCACCTATCCCGGAGGGCCCCATTGGTTGACGTGGGAGGGGAAACCAGCCCCTGGTGGGCTGGTGCGGCCCCCATGGGCCTCCCCCTGCGCCTAGGGTTGGAAACCCTAGGGATGGGGGGGGGGCGCCCCACTTGGCTTGGGGGGCAAGCCCCCCCTTGGCCGCCGCCCCCCTTGGAGATCCCATCTCCTAGGGCGGGCGCCCCCTAGGGGCCCTATATATAGTGGGGGGAGGGAGGGCAGCCGCACCAAGTCCCTGGCCCCTCCCTCTCCCCTCGTAACACCTCTCTCTCTCTCGTTGGAACTTGGCAAAGCTCTGCCGAGATCATCGCTGCTTCCACCACCACGTCGTCGTGCTGCTGGATCTCCATCAACCTCTCCTTCCCTTACTGGATCAAGAAGGAGGAGACGTCTTCCCAACCGTACGTGTGTTGAACGCGGAGGTGCCGTCCGTTCGGCGCTCGGTCATCAGTGATTTGGATCACGACGAGTACGACTCCATCAACCCCGTTCTCTTGAACGCTTCCGCTCGCGATCTACAAGGGTATGTAGATGCACTCCCCTCTTCCTTGTTGCTAGATGACTCCATAGATTGATCTTGGCGATGCGTAGAAAATTTTAAAATTCTGCTACGTTCCCCAACAGAAGGTTGGGGCCGAACAACACTAAGTTTTTTGTTGGCTTACTGCTAGCTATCAAAGGTATTTTCATATGGGCTGGATTTTAGGGAGCTCGGATTATCCAAACGGTTGAATTTTGAGGAACCTGCTGCGGCCTGTTTGATGTCCGAACATGTCCAGATGTATGAAGGAGAAATGATCTTCGACCTTGGAGACACCCTTAATCATTTGTTTGATTCATTTATATGTATTATAACCCATAGCAACGCACGGACATTCTACTAGTAGTTTAATTAAGTTCCATTCTATATTTCAAATAGGTCACTTGACTTCCAGGCGGCCAGGGATGTTTTCACATAGAGATAGAAGATAGAGATGGAGATAAAGAGGGAGTGTGCGTTCGTGCAAGTGAGGGGCATAGGTCGATATGACCGTGTTTAGAAACAAGCATAGGCGAATAATTCACCTTTATTTTCTTTTTTTTGCGAGGAATTCACCTTTATTTTCAGTTGCATTAGTTGTTTTCTTATTTATCTCTTCAAACGGTTCACTTGACTTCCATTTTAAATTTCATATATTTCATTTAACTTGCAGGTTGGAGTTGGTCCACATGCCAATTGGCGCAACGTGACATTTAGTGGATATGATGGTATGCCAAATTGGAGTTTTCACGCAATAGTATGACAAGCTCGGAGATGCATGTGTTGACATCAAATTTTGTCAATGATAGAAAATACATGTAAGATGACCTCAAGCGGAAAATCTTTCAACTTAAAAATCCCGTATCGTCAAAACAAACAACTTTAATTTTTGTATCATCTCCAATCAAGATCGTATGCAACCTCGAGAGCTGAAACAGTTGATACACAAGTTCCGGACTAGCCCCTAAAGTTCTGAAATTTATGAAAAGATTGTACGTGGTGCACATAGAAAACTGAAGTTATAATATATTTTTACTGATTTACATGCACAAATGCACCCGCAAAATAATCTTGGATGAATAAAATTCATGAACATGAAAGTCATTCATCTTAACAAGAAGACCAAATTTGCTTTTCTGATCATCTCAATCCAATATCGTGTGAGGATCTCCATGATCAATACAAATAAGCTATTTTATACATAATTAAGCCCGGAAGTTTCGGGCCAGACCAAAAGTTAGTTTCGGTCCTATTTATTTAAGTTAAGTTAGGTTTTGACGTTTTGAACGAGATTTAAGACTTTTCTTGTATGAAAGCCCACCCACCTTATATCCGAGAGACGACGATCCATTGAAAAAAGAAAGAAAAAGAAACAACACACAATCGTCAAACATATCTGTCACTATTACCTTTTTGTTGTCCCTTATTTTTTCTTCCTCCTCGCTCTTTATGTTCGAGATAGTAATTTATGAGGCTCTAGGGACGATCAGATCTACCTAGGGTAGTCCTGACAGCCGTACTCATGGGATTTCACCCGAATGTGTGGAGTTTCGGGTTTGAAAAACCTCGTGGACGTCTGTTGCGTATCACTCTGAGCGACGCTTCTTCGGTGACGTGTCTTGCGTACACGAGATAGTACACGGTGAGCTACCGGCCGACTGAAGCCAGCAGTCCCTAGAAACTGGATAATCCCGTTGGGGTTCAACTGTTCAACAATTCCGCGTCCCATCGTCGGCTCGTCCCTCTCTCGAACCACCCATCGCCCCAGCCGTCCTAATCTGTCCTCTCAAGCCGTAGCCCCGAGTCGACTCCCCTTCTCATCCCAATTTACCAAACCCTAACCCTAACCCTCCTCATCCAATTTATCTCACCCAGCGCGCGCGCGGCCGCCGTGGCGGGCGACCGAGGATGCCGTCCGGGTCTACGCAGTTCCGGTACACACAGACGCCGTCCAAGGTGCTGCACCTACGGAACATGCCGTGGGAGAGCACTGAGGAGGAGCTCGTCGAGCTCTGCAAACCATTCGGCAGGGTTGTGAACACCATGTGCAACGTCGGAGCCAACCGCAACCAGGCCTTCGTGGAGTTCGTAAGGCGCCCTTCCTCTCCTCCCCCGTCTCACCCCCGCCCTGTCCCTTCCTCTGTTGCGATTTTGCCTCGTGGCGGGTGCTGGCTGGTATTTTGATGAATAATTCACGTTTGTTGATGCGATGTATGGTTTATTCATGTGATTGCATCTAGGTATGACACTTCTGCTTGGGGTCGATTTTAGTATCAATCGAAAGAAGTCCACATAACCCCCTAGTGTTTCACAAACCGGCTAATTTACCCCCTGAAGTGCAAAACCGGGTATTTAACCCCCTGCCTTTCTCAAAACCATGTGAATCATCCCCTAGACCTGATTAGAGTGGTTTTGGCAGGTGGTTTTGTCCTTTCGGACCTGCACCCAACTGCACCTGGCCTTGTCCATCCTCAGCTGCACGCCTGCACCACGCCGGCGTCGTGTGCAGCGCCTGGATGCCGACATCACCATGTAGCTTGCTGGTCCATTCTTTCAACTCTGTCAGCTTCTTGATGGTGAACTGCATCATCTCCGGGTTGCCGTGCAGCCTACACGACGCCACCAGAGTGTCACACATCGAAAGCCATCGCTTCAATCAGGCGGAGAGTGCATCATCGAAGCTGCAGCTCTGACCCATCGCCGATCTGAGAATACTGCTAGGACTCCCAGGAGCGTTGACTCATCCGGCTTGCCGCTGTCCAAGCACATCTAACTGAATTCCTCCCCATGATGTGTGTACCCGTGTATATCAGCGAGTTCAAGGACGTCAAACGCGAGCATCACCTTTGTCCTCCCTCACCACCAGGCTGCCAAAATCACCTATGTGTTCACAAATATGAGTCATGCATGTTACCATGGCGTCCTCGGTTCCTCGCTGGGCTCGAGGCCAGTCAGGCCCTCGCTCGTGATCAAGACTCGTCTCCCAGCTCGGCAGGCTGGTGCTCGTCACCGGCACGAACATGCCGGAGCTGCCGCAGAGCGAGGTTGAGGAGATTTCGGCAGAGTGACTCTCCTCCATCCCGGACAGCGCCGTCATGTTTTCCACCTTCAGGAGCAAGATGTGTGTCCCGGCCGCCTGCACAACTCCATAAGGGCAGAGACTTCAAGGTGAAGGTCGAGAAGTGCATGACTCCGGGGTTCGAGGAGAGGATGAATGGGAGGGATGTGGTGCACCTATACCACATCCTACGAAAAATCAAAGCGTGCGGTGCTTAGTGAACCACGCCGGACGAGCTCCATCATGCTAGGGCTCCTTGTCGGCTGCTGTAAACTGTTTGATGTTGTACAGCGAGTATGGAGTACCTCAACGTCGAGCTGTTCGCGGGGGACCTCGATGTCGGGGTGAAACTGGCACGCCGGCACCAAGGATGGTTTAGGTGAGAGGATGTGAACGATGCCGTATACACGTGATTGCAGGCAGATGGGATAGGGAAGAAAGAACTCTGCCGACCTGGCCCCTTGCAACGTTGCTACGTCAGCAAACCACCTCACAAAACCACTATAATCAGGTTTAGGGGGTAATTCACATTGTTTTGAGAAAGACAGGGGGTTAAGTACCCGGTTTTAAACTTCAGGGGGTAAATTAGCCGGTTTGTGAAACCCTGGGGGGTGATGTGGACTTCTTTCAGTATCAATCAGTGGCCGTTTGATTGCTAGATTTTGTGGGAGCATGATCTATTGGAGGAATTTCTTGTTGATACTTATACTGTCCCGTGGTTGAGGCGGTGCTGGTTGACTGTCAGGGCATTATTATTTATATACTCCCTCCGTCCGGGTTTATTAGGCCCATAAGCCAAATTGCTAAGACCAAGAAGATGCACGCAACTAGAGATTTGGAAAATAAATCAACTTAATTTACTCCAGAACCACCCTATTAACTAGGCCTAGTAAGGCTGCTTGTAATGGGTAGTATCATAAGTTAGTAAATGCATATGATACTAGTGTGTGATACTACCTCCCTAATGCATAGTATCATGTACTAGTATCATAGATGACTTTATTTATTTCCATGCATGACACATAGTAGCATTGCATTTATTATGATACGGTATCATGATATGATACTCAACCATCTATTTCTTCATTTAATTCTATGCCACATCATCAAAATTGCCTACTTGGCATGCATGATACTAACTATGATACTCCCATTACGACCAGCCTAACTAACCAGACACATGCAATGGACGGCGTGCGCATACATTGTGCATGCATGGCCAATCAGCCAAGTCCATGCGCCAGCTCCAATGCAGCAACGCAAAAGAAGGGAGAGATTCTTGGGAAAAAACAAGTAGTTACTGCAGGGGGCCTTATAAACAGGGACAGACATGGATGGCTTAAAGGCCCAATAAACCCGGACGGAGGTAGTACATGACTTGGTGTTATTTGATTTTAAAATTTGGGGTTGATTGTTTGTTGCAAACCATAGCGTAATCTCCAACGGTGGTGTGCCTCTGTTGAGCGAGATGCATACAACTTCATGTCTTAGGTGAGAAACGCTTTGTTCTTACCGGTGATTGCAGTTTATGTTTCATTCGCAATCTTCTCTTCCGTGTGTTAAGTATCACATGTATCTTGTGTCTAATCTGTATCCAGTCAAATACGAGCCATACTTTTGCGAGTTTCTAACTATCTGAAGATACTTTCCTTGCTTGTTGGCACATGTGGAATTTTGATGTATTGGAATAAAAGATAATTTTATTTGCTATACCAAGAAAATCCATGTTCTTCTACAATGGCCATTTCGTTTAAGTAGGTTTGTCGATTATGGACAGATTTGTGTTTTTTTTTTGCGAATACGCAGGTTGCGTATGAGCGTATCTTTCCATTGATAGAAGGGTAGAAATTACAGGGGCTCAGGGTCGCAAGTGAGCAGACAGAACGGGGATGCTCAGCCCGGGGAGGGGGGGGGGATACAATTATTCAGGTTGCAGGGACGATCATGCTTAGGCCTGTAGCTCCAGCTCTTGCCCAAGAGCGAGCTTCTTCTTGGATGGAATGGATAAGGTTGCTGAGTGAGGGTTGAATTGCGTTCTGGTTCTTCCAGATGGACCAAGCATAGAGGGCGATCATCCATCCAGGACTTTTGAATGCTAGCCGGGGAGCGTGGCGGAGGACCACCACGTGAAGAAATCGGTGTTGCCGTTTGGAGGGTGGGTGGTGAGCCGGCACCAGGAGAGGAGCTCATGCCAAACCATCTGAGAGAAGACGCATTCCGCCAGGAGGTGCTGCATGGTCTCGGTATTCTGGTCGCGAAGGAGGCATGCTGGCGCATGAGGAAGGCCATGGCGAGCACGCCGGGCCTCAGTTCAGCAGCAGTCGAGCCCAGCTAACCAAAGGAAAACCTAGATGCTGAGTGGGGCCCATGGCTTCCAAGTGAGCTACCAGTGGGGGGCTTGCATGGATCCTTGGAAGAGCGTGAGGTAGCAAGACTTTGTCGTGTAGACACCGCTCGTAGTCCAACGCCAAGTGATGAAATCCGTGGTAATGGCAACATTGGCAAGGGTGGTGGTGCGAAGGCGGCGCCAAATGTCCACGTACTCCATGGTGGCCGCCGGCCTGAGGCTGCCACGAATCTTGGATCTAGGCCTGGTTGGGGATGGCCTCGCAGACAAGGCGGCTGTTGCGGCGGCGGCGAGGGACAAGGGCGACCAGGGCCGGAGCAAGCTCGAAGATGGAGGAGCCCTGAAGCCAATGATCGGTCCATAATTTGCAGGCGTGTCCGTCACCCAAAATCCAGGAAGTGGAGGATCGAAAGATTTGCTTGACCTCAGGCTCGCAGTGTGGAGGAAGATGGTGCTAAGGGCGTTTAGGGCCAGTCTCTTGGAGCCACAGCCAGAGCACCCGAAGAGCAATGCCGGTGCGTTCCAAGTCCTGAATGCTGAGGGCGCCGAGCTCCAAGGGGCGGCATGCCTGTGGCATATATAAATATCCTGTCTTGGTTGCTTTATATTTTACAAGGTCAACTATAGTGCAAGAAATACTACATGCAAACTCTTTATATGCAACAGAGAACATCACATTGATTTTTGAACTGCAGACATGTGATACTTGGGAAAAAGTTAAAAGTGGACTGTAGCCTAAGCTTGAAGAGCTATTAACTGTATGAGTGGAACTCCTGGCCAGGCCTAGAAAAATCCTTGTTCTTGTATGGTGAATATTTTATTTGAGTTTGTTGATTGCTAACAGATCTGTTCTCATGATCGGAACTCCTGGCCAGGCCTAGAAAATCCTTGTTCTTGTATGGTGAATATTTTCTTGGACACTACTATGCAGCGGCGCAGCATCTGATGTTTCCCGTGCGGCGCTCGCTGATCAGGCAGTAAAGCTTGTCGCGCTTGCGCGTGAGCCCCTCCCGTCGCTTAATGGGCCGTCCAAACTCGGTCAATCTCTTGTCGTGCATCGCCGTCTCTTGCACCTTAACTCACTCTCGTGTCGTTTTCACCACCAAATCCTAGCGCTGCTTCTCCCTAATCCACCAGCTCAACCATTGCACAATGATGTAGATAAGCTGCCCATAAACATGTAGGAAAAAAAAGGAGTCGTGCTAGCGAAAAAAGGATGATCTGACATGATTGCCAGGTTGAAGCAGGTGTAGATACACATGGTTGTCATGTTCAACCAGATATATGTTACCAGGTTTACATGCAATTTCCAGGAAAATTGTGCTGAGTTGCCATATTATTTCATCCTGCTTGTCGTGCTGTCTACAAGCGGTTGCCAGGGGAATTTGTTGTGTTTACCATTTTTCATTGTACTGGGTTGCCATCTTATTTCATATTACTTGTTGTTCTGTTTATGCGTAATTGTTGAGATGATTTACTGTGCTTGCTATTTTAATTTTATCGAGTTGCCATGTTTATTTTATAATGCCTGCTGTTTTATTAACATGTAATTGCTGGGATAATTTGTTGTGCTTGTCATTTTTAATTGTGCCAAGTTGCCAATTTATTTTGTCTTGACGTTTTGTTTACACACAGTTTCTGGCATGATTTACTATGCTTGCTATTTTAATTGTGGAGTTGCCATATTTATTTTGTACAACTTGCCATTTTGTTTACATATAACTCCCGAGATGATCTGCTATGATTGCCATTTCAATTTGTGCTGATTTGCCATATTTATTTCATGCATCATGACATTATTTGCGAAAAATTGAACTTCTCAAGGTGATTTGTTGTTTTTATGTATGTCTTGGTTAAATTGTGTTAATCATTTAAGCTAGTTTCCTTGAAACACAATGGTTCTTCAAAAATGCAGTTGTCAGATTGTTTAGGAAAAACAACCAAGTTTTTGAAAATAATTACCCGTTGATTCACAAAAAGATTAATAGCATGTAGAATAGAACTGAATTCTTTATTTATTTAATACAAGATGTACATCTTGTGGAAATCGAGACAGAACACTGTAGCAGCCCCCGTGCAAGCATAGTGCAACGGTGGTGCTCAATGTAGCGAGTGCTTGTAGCAAACCACAGCCTGTAGCACACTTGCCCCGTTTTTCTTCCTGGGCCTGGTGGCCTAGTTTGCTCGCCCCAAAACAAATCGCGATGCTACTATTTAGTTTATGCAGAGCTGAGCCGCAGGGGAGAACGAGCGTGCGCACATTGGATTTTCCCTATTTTCTTTTGAGTTTGTTGATTGCTAACGGATATTGCTCATCATCCTGTAGTCATAACTGATTGGTGTCATCAACGATTCACCTGTTTTGGTTGCTCTCAATTTTTTTACAAGAATGGTGTAAGCAATAGCTGCTGCCATGCCGCTTTATAGGGAGTACCCAAGAATCAAGTGTTAGATGGCCTGTTTGGTCGAATTTCTGAAGGCCTCCCACCCTCACCCCCACCCCAGAGGAGTTAAATAACTACAAAACAGTCCCCTTCCTGTTGTTTAACTCTATGCAACGGGGAATATTGCATACGTAATTTTCTAGTTGCAAAAATGTGTTTTTTGTAGATTGATCTAGCGGAAGTTTCATGTGAAAAGTGAGCCTGAAGAACTGTTAGCTCTATATAATTGGAACTTCTAGCCAAGTCGATGGGTTCCTGACTTTCTATCATAAATTTGCCTATTTCAGGCAGATCAAAACCAGGCAATTTCAATGGTTTCATATTATGCTTCATCTTCAGAACCTGCCCAAGTTCGTGGTAAAACTGTATATATCCAGTATTCAAATAGGCAAGAAATTACAAACAATAAAGGCACTGGTGATTCTTCTGGCAATGTCCTGCTTGTCACCTTTGAAGGTGTCCAGCCTAATGATGTTAGCATAGATGTTATCCATTTGGTAAGTATTACACGAGACATGCATTCAAATAGTAAATGAATTCCTTTTCCGTTTTGTAATGTTTTATTTTTTGCATTATTTGCAATAGGTATTTTCTGCTTTTGGGTTTGTTCACAAGATAGCAACGTTTGAGAAAGCCGCTGGTTTCCAGGTAACATAGTGCTTATGTCTAGTTTCATATATGTTACTATTTTTGTAAATTACCTTGACAGCTTGATTTTTTTACTAACTACTAGCTCGAAATTTTTTCAGGCACTTATCCAATATACTGATGCTCCAACTGCTCTAGAGGCAAAAAATTCGTTAGACGGAAGAAGCATACCGAGGTAGTCCATGTTTATTACTCTGAGTTGGCAATTCACGAGAGTAATGTGAACCCTTGAAATTTTACTTCTTGAACTCGCGAAGGGTGCATTTTTTACTATTGCATTTTAGCTGATCTTTGATATAGAAGTCACTGATGTGATATTGCTATTGCAGGTATCTACTGGCTGAACACGTCAGCATTTGTCACCTGCGCATAACATTTTCTGCGCACAAAGATTTGAATATTAAATTTCAATCACATCGCAGCAGGTACAAGATAGTTTACAGCTTTAATTTTTTTTGTGTGTTCAATTCTATTTTGGTTTGTATTAAGCTCTTGTCCGCTAAAAATTAATTTTAGAGACACAAGTTTGTAACAGTGTCTGTTTTGATTAAGCAGGGATTACACAAATCCTTATCTTCCTGTTAATCCAACTGCAATCGAGGGAATCACACAGGTTTGCCTGTAGTTCAAACTAGTATATCTGATGTCATGTCACTCTTCATCTTCTTCTGTTGCTGCTTACACCATGTAAGTTTTGCAGCCCATATTAGGCTCTGATGGGAAGATTAAGGAGCCAGAGAGCAATGTACTTTTAGCATCAATCGAGAACATGCAGTATGCTGTGGGAGTGGATGTTCTACACACTGTAAGAGTATTTTAGAGTGATCTTGTCCTCAAGATTATTTTGAATTAAATAAGAAAAATATTTGTAAGAAAATATATCATATATACTCATTGTATGAGATAATTTCAGGTGTTCTCTTCTTTTGGTGCTGTCCGAAAGATTGCAATGTTCGAGAAGAATGGTGGAATGCAGGCTCTAATTCAGTATCCAGGTATGTGCGAACAACTGTAAACCTCACCATATCACATTATCTTTAGGATATGCCATGATATGGCTACACCTTGATTTAGGGGATGTAGACTGGCCCCGATGCTCCTTTGCTGTAATTTTTTCACTCTGTTGTTAACTCCTGACAAGCCAAGTCCATAGGTGATACTGAACTCTGTGGACATCTTAATGATGCTGTGTTGATTATTGAGTTAATATTTGTTTATGCGTCAAAGTTTCTGACTTCAGCAGAGAGGTCTTGGAGTCCCTGAAGACTTAAAATGGACATCTACAACTATCCACAGCTATAAAGTTACCTTTCGTAATTTCTTATTCTTTTCTTACCGTTTCCTGTAAGCATATTTACTTTCTTAGTAGAGGTTTGGTACAGTCATGTCTTCCTGTCATCTTAGTGTGGATTGTCTTCCTCTTGGCACCCTGTTCTTCTGTCAGACGCCAGCTGCCTTAATTGTTACCTTTTTGGATAGAGTAGCAGTCACCATGAGGATGTATCCAGTGCTTTCTAGCCTGACAGTGACTGGTGTGGTTGGTCCTAAAATTGGTGCAAATGGTCAGAAAAAATTCTTAGAAATTGTTGAAAGAAAATCAATCTACCATGCCACAGAATTTCAAACCTACATTTTGGTCTACACATGGAGAAACCACTGAGACAAACTGCTGAACTTGACAAAGGAAAGAGAAAACACTGTTGACTGGAATTTGTCTTTTTCTTCTTCTTCTCTCCTAATGTAACAGTTGAATTTATGTAGATTGCTTGATTTTATATCATTCTTGTGGTGGGTTTTGTTACGCCATTTGTATTTTAGGAACATAAGGAAGTGAATTATGGGCTAACAGTCACATCCTCTAGCTGCAACCTCTATTGAGAGCACGTCTTATACATCTGTAGTCCAAATGAGCATCTCAGCGTCTTATGTGTGATCAATTTATCTATCCTGTCTTTGATGTTTCTTCGGAAGTGAGACAAAACAGACGGCATTGCACATTACAGTGTATTTGTAATCTAAATGTTTAACTTGAGAGAATCCATATTCATATTCACTACAACTTCTAGTTGTTCAGAAGTACTGCTAGAGCTAACAGAGTCTGTATTCGCAGATATAACAACAGCAGGAGTTGCTAAACAAGCTCTGGAGGGGCATTGCATATATGATGGTGGTTACTGTAAGCTTCATCTGTCATACTCTCGTCATACTGATCTGAATGTGAAGGTATAAACAATAGTTTCAGGCTGTGTAAATTAACAAAGAATAAATGAATGCATCCAATTAGGGAAAAAATACTATTGCTATATTGAGGTGGAATAGTCTTATCATTTGTTCGGTTTGACAATGCTTTTGGAACATCTTGTTTTCCTACTGTTTGCTTCCACGTTTTTCCTGATACGGGATCTACATATTGTGGCATTCAGGCACATGACGAGAGAAGCAGAGACTACACCGTCTCGGATCGTAGTGCTCAGGTACAAGCTGCAGGTCAAGCCCCTGGTCTAAGCACTCCTGGAGCAGCATGGCAAAGCACCACGCCTGCTGCTTTTTATGGAAGCTCAGCAGGACCGACCTCTATCGGACAAGCGCCAGCCTGGAATCCTAACATGCAGCGAGGGGCATTTGCACCTGCATCAACCTCGTACCCTACCCAATTATTGATGGCAAACCCAGGCCCGCACTTTCCAGCAGTCGGATCAAGCTCTGGTGCTCCTCCGATGTTGTACCAAGCTTCGCAGCAGATGGCACATTATGGCACAGCCCCTGCTGCTCTGCCTCATGCAGCCTTGTCTGGCGAACCGATGTACTTCCCAAAATGAGCTATTCATCCAATAGAGCAGTTGCCTATGCTTTGTGCAGCACCTCTGGTCTTCAATTTTTGGAACTGCACTGTAATGCCGATCTGTTTTTCTTGGTACTTGTGAGACCCCTGTGGCAAATGTACCTGTCTGGCTGTTGGTGCCTGTAAACTGCACAACAAAATGGAAAATTACTCGAGCCATGTCAGTTCAATCCAAAACCTGATGTTCTTTCTGCGCTTGATAATTTCTTGGTACAAGGCACCAACAATTAAGTTTGACTATACCAGGGTGGTGTATGCCATACTGGAATTTGTTTTTGGCCATGTCTGGTTGCCGGTTGGTTTCTTCTCCATGAACAAAGAATGCCGGTTGGTTTCTTCTCCATGAACAAAGAATGTTACTCCCTCCGTGCACTTCTACAAGTTGTTCCAGACAACTGAAAATGGGCTGCTTTTCACGTTGTTACAATGTCTTCAACATCTTATAAAAGTGAACAGAGGAAATACAACACCAGTTATTGGCTTGCTGACGTACTGTGCTGCTGGCCGCCGAGATTAAGTTCCAAAGCTTATTGTCGAGCTGGATTCGAAAGGTGTAGTGGCCATCTTCAATGATCCAGAGAAGAACCTCTGAGCGCTCGGTCCGGTGATTGAAGAAGTGAAAGGGTTACTCAAGTTTCAGGAGTCTAGAGTCCGATGGATGCGGCGATGTGCGAACGGTGCTCTGCACATCTTAGCTAAGGATGTGCGAACGGTCACATCTTAGCTAAGGAACGATTGTATTTTATGATACAATAAAGCATCCTCAATTATTACTTGTGTATCCCTGGGAGGATAAATATGGCACGTCCAGTGCCAATGATTACCGTATCGCGTTCAGCTATAATTAGAATATCTTCATTCATCTTTTTAAGAGTTTGGAAATATTTCATCTCCCTTAGTATGGAGTTTGTGGTTGAACTGTCCACAAGGCATAATTCATCTTTTATTTGATTGTCACTGTAGAGAACTATATATAAGACAAAAAACTTTCAGTGAGAAAATCTCATGTAAATACATAGAATACAATCTTATTTATATCAAATATGTTGGCACGGTTACAATCTTATTATAACAAATGTGCTGATACAATATAAATACAACAATAATACTTATGTTCTTATTACAACATCACAAATGGACATAGCTAAATAGATCACTAAAGAATTGTGGGACTAGCCGAAGTCTCCAAACACGTCATTTGAGGTACACCCGATCATCACGTTCTCCGTGTCAGTAAGGTCTTCTAGTTGATGGAATGCCATGGTGTTGTTTGGTACAGGAGGAATGTCGTCCGAACTATCGGTTCCATTGGCCCTGTCTGGATGAAGGTTGAAGTTGGCTCCAAACCTCTTCCTTGAGGTGCTCTGCGTCCCTAAGATTGCTGGTACAACATAACCAGATGCTTTGGGATCTTGCGCTTGTCAGTGGGGTGAGTGTAGCATCCACACTTGTTGCAAAGCTGAGATTTATTGTCGGGGTTGTGGTGCGACATATGACAAGGGGTGGCTTATCATGGAGAGGGCCAAGAGAACGTCGTCGGGCTCAGGGACGGAGCCAGGAATTTAGTATAGGGGGGGCGAGCTCCACACTTAAGCTCTTGCAAACCGCTGAGGACTGGCCAAGCCAAAATACTTCATATGGCATGCTAAGAAGCTAAGAAGCCTAGATTCGAACTCATGTTTTCATAGGTGTAATTAAAGACTGAAAAATTACTACCAAATTGCTCATATTCGACACAAGAAATTTAATTTCCAGATTAGTTATATACTAACTGACTTGAAATACAATTTTCATGTCGATCAAATCATTCATATTAGGCAACAAAATTTTAGAGATTTGAACCCGAGGTTAATTACGGGAGTGGCCGTACCATGGAGACAGTAAGCCCTGTGGTCGGTCATGGCAGTGGTGGTGCTTCCCCTAATATTCTCTATTAGGGTTGATGATAGTGATCAATTGGGGATTCGTAAGGATAAAGACAAACCATGCACCGATGCAGCCGTGACGAATCATAATTAGTCTCCTTCTGATCTTCGCTTAGAGGCCGAAGCAAATTTTCCCTAGCGGCGGACCGACGGTAGTAGGCAGAGACTCACACGGTGTAGGCAGATCACGCGATTCATTTGGCAGCGATAAAATCGCGTTGATTGCAACAGTTGGGAAGCGAGCAACTGCATGCGTGGTTGCGTGCTGTTGTGGGGCTAATTTTCCTTGGACCCTCGATGGGGTGGTGGTGGGCTATTTCTTTTCTTATGTTTTGGTCCATTATCTGCTATGTACACAATGGCTGGGCCTGCTCCCAGGGAGGGCCTCACATTATTACACGAGATGGCCTCGATAGGGGGGCAAAGACTAAAAAAACACGTCAGGAAGACGACTAACTACGCATGTACCTAATCACTACAAGGGATCAGGAAATCGTCAGGGGGGTCTCGCCCCCCCTCGTCCCCCCTTAGATTCGTCCCTGGCCGGGCTCTAGAGGCGGGAGTGAGTGAGAACGCCTAAGCCGGCAAATCTTACCCAGGTTCGGGACTCTCCTAGGAGATAACACCCCTAGTCCTGCTCTGCGGGGTCTTCGCATGATCACTATCTCAATAAGGTGACTACAAGGTTGCTCCTTGAGCTGTTTGGCTAGAGGAGGAAGATGAGCAGAGCTAGCCTTTCTTCCCCTCTCTATGTGTGTGTGAATCTACTCAAGTTCTGAACCCTTTGCATGGGTGCCCTAGGGGGTTTATATAGGCCTACTCCCAGGGGTACAATGGTAATCCGACCGGGTGTGGGACCCGGCCGTCAGCGTCTCTGGTCGTCGGTTTCTCCGCCGGCTGCTGGGGCCTGCCACCTGGTGGGCCCCGCCGGCTGTCTTGTACTTGACCGACAAGCCGCGCCCGCCGCTTGTGGGTCTTGGCCGGCTACTTAACACTGTAGCCGTGCCACTGATGATGCATGCCTTGTCAGGGAAGAGTGGCTACAGTCCCGCCGCCTGGCGGGCGTTCACTATAGCCACATCCCATCTTATCTGGTTAATGGCGCACAGAGTCCAAGGGAGGGGGACGACCGCCTGCTAGGAGTCGGCCTCCCTTGTGCCGACTGATCAGGTTCCGCCGCCTTCGGGCATCTCACGGGCAAGTAGGGCCCGCCGCCCGCAGGCCATACCGACAGCCCGTCGTGGGAGCATGGCCTCTTCTGCCATGATGATGTCACGGGCGTCGTGGTAACAGTGCCGCGCCGGGCGAGGGATACCCGCCCGGTATGCTGCACTGTGGCCACGCTCAGCCCTGGATTTGGGGGTGGCATGCTATACTATAGCCATGCCCCGTCTCGTCGCTGTAATGAGGTGCTATCTTTGAGGGAGTGAGGGGCCGCCTGCTGGAAGTCAGCCCTCCTTGTTGCCGCCTTCTAGGCTCTACCGCCTTCCTGCAGCTGACCACCAGGACCAGCCGGCCCCAATATGGCGGTCCTTTGTCTTTGATGCTTGAGGGGCGCAGCTGGCCCCGATGTCTTGAAATACCATGGGGGCCTGATGAGGCTACACGTAGTCATTTACTCCGACAGTAGTCCCTGAAGCTGGTGGGACACCGCGGCTGAAAAAGGCGAGAAGCATCAGCAGCTTCCTACTCCGAGTGGTCTGGTAGCTTTGCGTCGTCCGTCTTCTGGAACACCGACTGCCAGGAGCCAGCCGTGGTCAGGCAGGCCACCTGGTGATTTGAAACACCGCGGTGGGGGCCAGGTGGTTCGCCAGCCGGACGTCGGGTTTGCCGCCCGAACCAGCTCGCCACGTATCGTCAGCAGGCCAGGCCGGCCTGCCAGCCCACGAACGCGACGGGACGTCGCCACAGGCTGGGGCCCACCACTACAGGGCCTCGGCACGCGCGCGGATCCGCTACGGCCGAGGCAGACGGTTGAGCTTCCGTGCGCAGTTAATACACGCCGATACGACACCGGGATCGTGGGGGGAGTGGGCGCTGTTAATCCCATGACCCCCACGTTCTCGCCCCCCGGCTCCGCCGCCTGGGGCTATAAATAGGGGAGGAGGGGGGCGGCTGACGCACGCGCGCCCTACTCTTCCCTTGCTCCTTTTCTTCTTCTCTTCTCCGCCGCCGCAGCGCCCCTTCCTCTTGCTGAGGCGCTGCCGCAACCCATTATCACCGGGCATCTTCTCGCCGCGGCTTCCTTGCTCCGCCGTCACTGCGCCGCGCCTCCGTCAAGCATCGAAGGCCATGGCGCGCGCACGGGCCGGTGACTGGGACGTCTCCAATGTCCATGAAGACCACCTCTCTTTTCTTCATCAAACGCGGCGGCTGCCCTAGAGACACACATGAAGGTGCGTGCCCCCTCGAAGCGGAAATCTCGCCGGCGCCAGAGAAGGGCGTATACGTCGTCTTCCGGTTCCATTTCCTTCGCGGCTTCGGCCTTCCGGCGAGCAGCTTCCTACGCTCCTTCCTCAACTTCTACCGAGTCCAGCTGCACCACCTCACGCCAAACACGGTGCTGCTGCTGTTTGCCTTCGTCACCTTCTGCGAAGGCTACCTCGGTACTCTCCCTACCCTCGAGCTCTGGGGAGAGTGCTTCTACCTCAAGCTTGGCACCGCCGCCAAGGGCAAGGCGGCTCAATGCGGAGCCTGCGTGGCGGTGCAGCATCCGGGTGCTGGGAACCGCTTCCCGCCCGTCTCCTTGCTGCAGTCGGCCAAACTGTGGCAGAAGTCCTATTTCTACGTCAAGAACGTACATCCGATGAGGGACTACATCAACCTTCCAGCTTATGTAGCCGGCCCGTCCGTTGAACCGCGCCCCAACTGGCACAACAAGCAGAGCTCCCTATCGGCCGCCTCCTCCGTCGCCCTCGACCGACTTGAGGTGATGACGGAGTCGGAGGGCCTCAAGGGCTCGGACCTTCTGGCTGCCTACATGGCGTGCCGAGTGCTTCCCCTCCAAGCCCGACTCCACATCATCAGCAGCATGAGTGGGCACCGGGACCTGTGCCGGATGTGCACGCGGGAGCTGCCGGACGTGGAGGTGGTCCGCCTGGTGAACTTCTTCTCCAACTGCAAGTTGTCAGAGAGGTATTGGCGGTTCGGCAAGTAGCCGTACGACCGCGCACACCCGCCGCCTGCGGTAAGTCTTGTAATTCTTTTTCTTCTTTTACTTGTCCGGGTTCTTGTTCTGCCGTCTGATCAATCGACCGTGGTTCAGGTCTTCTCGACCCAGTCAGTCGCTGACGCTCTAGAGCCGGGTCATCAATACGTGCCGGACCGCTCGAGAAGCGACATGGATGACCCCGACTTGGGGGTGGCCGCCATGGAAGAAGACGACTCCGGAGGAAGCGGCCTTGAGGATTGGTCAGGCGATGATGAAGAGGAGAACGCGCCGCGCCGCATGCACGGCGTCGACAAGGCGGGCACGAGCTCATCAGCCGCGACGACTGCACCAGGCGGCGCACCGAAGCGTCGAGCTGGCTCGCTGCTGTTCGGCAGCCGGCCGAAGAAGCCCAGGAACATGGCCGCAGTGACCAAGCGGCAGGAGGCTGCCGCGAAGGCGGCCAAATTCTAGAGGGCCCCGAAGCGGCTCCTGCTAGCATCTAGGTGAGTGCTTCGGCTTTTTCATCGTTACCTTTGTGTTTTGCTTTTCTTCTTTCTATTATTCTTACCGATTCATGTCGCCATGTCTTCATAGGGCCCCGCTCTCTCTTTCACGGGCCCCATCAGCCTCAGTAATTGGGGCGGCGGACGGCTCCACCGAGCACCACCATGTGGACCCGCGTGCCGAGCTCCTAGCAGCGACGGACCGGAACGCGCAGGGCGCGCGCGAGGAGGAGGACGCGACCAAGGCGGCACAGGCGAAAGCTGATGCGGCAGCCAAGGCTCTGGCTGACACCGTGGCCAAGGAGCAGGCAGACGCTGCCGCCAAGGCGCAGGAGGCGGAGGCGGCCCGCAGCCGGGCTCCATTGTTCGTCATCCCGCTAAGTGCTGCGCCTCCTGCGCCGGAGAGCCAGGCGCCGACTAGAGGAGCCGGCGACGACCAACCGGACCTGGGGAGGGGAGGGGATGATCCCATCATCTTGAAGACGGAGGCAACTCCACATGCACCGACTGCTGATGCGCAGAGCAGCCGGCCGGAAGCGCCGTTGGTCCTACCGCCTACCGGCGAGCTGGTGGTGGGGCTGACTCCCGCGGCTCGTACTCCGGTGCACCAGCACCCGGAGAGGGCGGCCTCCGCGCCACGGCCGATTGAGATCGGGGGCGCGAGCTCATCGGCCCCCAATGCTGAAGCCACCAGTGCCGCACCTCTAGGTTGGATGTCTGGAGGCGGCACGGGTGTGTTGAATGCGGCCGTGCAAGATGTCCATGCACGGTTGAATGCCCAAGGCGCTGCCCTCCAGCAGTGTACGCAGGAGTTCTTGGCGACGCGATCGACCATTCGGGTAAGTTTCTTGCCTCTTGTTTTCTATTCTTGTAATCTTCCGTGGGGGCACGCCAGCGCACCCACTAGGTGTTGCCCCCGAGTTCTGGGCCGGCTGCTGAGTAGCATTTTTCTTAAGGTACTCCCTCCGTTTTTATTTAGTCAGCATATTAGCTTTGGTCAAAGTCAAGCTTTGCAAACTTTGACAAAGTTTATAAACAAAAATATTAACATATACAATAACAAATCAATACAATTAGATTCGTTATTGAATGTACTTTCACATCATATAGATTTGTTATGGTAAATCTTTATATATTTCTCTATAAACTTGGTCAAACTTTACAAAGTTTGACTTCAGTCAAACCTAATATGCAGAGTAAATAAAAACGGAGGGAGTAAGTTCCGAGTGCTAACATTTTTCTTTTCTTCTGTTGTCTTGGTTGCAGGATTACCACAACATCCGCGCGGCCGCCTTCAACTCCCAGGTCCAGGAGCTGGCCAAGCGGACCACTGATTTGGCTGAAAGCCGAAGTGAGCACTCCGCCTTCTCTCTTGCGGGGGTGCGCCAGCGCACCCGCTGGGTGTAGCCCTCGAGTTTCGGGCCGACTGCTGAGTAGTCAGGCCGGATCTTCCAGTAACCACTTTTCTTTTTTCCTTCATTGCTGATTGTCTTCTCTTTCTTATCTTCTGTAGAAGCGGCTGCCGCACTGCAGCAGCGCCTGGGCGAGGTCGTGACCGAGCTGCGCGCCAAGGAGGAGGAGTGCCGCAAGGTGGCCCAGGAACACGACCGCCTGGTCAAGAAGTTGGCGGACCAGGCGGATCAACACAAGGCGGACCTCCAGAAGGTGAAGGACGACGAGGCCAACCTCCAGGTCGAGTTCGAGACGGAACGCTTTTCCTGGGCCAAGAAGGAGAAGGCGCCGAGTGACGGCTCCGGCGAGATCGAAGACATGATCGATGGTGGGTTGTCCTTTCTTTCTTTCATCCACCGACTTGTTATGTGAGCCTTCTTCCGGCCTCAAACTTCTTTCTCTTTCTTGCGCATAATTATTTCCTGGTCATGCTGTTGCCACCAGCTAGGCCATCGAGGCTCGCTGCGACGAGCGAAGACGGGTTGGTGCAGAAATCGCTCCTTACGCGCCCCGAACCCTCGGCAAGCAGCTTCTCGCTGTCCGAGCCCGCCTCCAGCCGGCTCATCGGATGCTCCGCCGCTTGCAGCATGTCGGGGCCCAGGTGCTGACCGCGCTGTGGCTGGACGCGCAGATCCCACGCATCCCCCGTTGGACTGGCTAGTGGCTGGAGGTAGCAGTCGGCCGCTTTGAGGCTTGGAAGGGCTCCACAGCTCGTGTCGGTGCTCGGAGGGCCCTGGAGTTCATCAAGGCGTGGTATCCAGGCCTGGACCTGGCCCAGCTGGCCACCTTCCGGCAGGAGGCCGCACCGGAGCTGGAGGCGGCAAGCCGCGACCTTACCCAACGCGCGGCGGCGATCGTCGACTACATCGACATCACCGAGTTTGGCCCCGAGCTGAACGAGGAGGGCACCGAGGTGGCACCCAACTGGTTCGGGCTGAACCCGGAGTACAACAAGGACTCGGCGGAGGAGATCGCCTCCAGCGACGAGGGCGAGGACGAAGAGGGCAAGGATGAAGAGGGCGAGGACGGTGAAGACGACGCGCCGGAGAGCGGAGCGGACGGCCATCCCCAGCCTGATCGAGCCTCAAGCAATGAGCCGCGCGTAAGCGTGCCAATTTCTACTGATTCTGACCAGGCCAACACTCGCCAGACGGCCACTTCACTAGCTAGCGCAGCCGACTCCACCACCCTGCCGGATCCGCCTGTTGCTCCTCTGGCCTAAGCGGCCAATATTATCTTATCCTTTCCTGCTTTTGTAACCAATCTCGAATAAGCTTGTTAAATTTGCGCAGTTCCACCCGCCGGTGGTGTATTCAAGCTTGTTGAATTCTGGCCATGAGTCTTGCTATGTAAATTAATTTTATTCACACAAGTTGTGCTTTGCCGAACTCTGACTTGCCTTGCTTTTCTGCTCTTTTGCCTTTTTCCTTTGCCGCCTTCCCTTGGCTGCCGCCTTGCCAGCCAGGCAGCCACTTTGTGGGCTGTGGCTGGGTCAAGTACTTGGCCATTTTGGGAAGACAAGTACTTGAGCCGCTTAGAACGTAGCAAGTAAAGTAGAAAGTCGGCTGACCAGCAGCCAGACAGTGAGTCTAGGAGCCGGCTTGGCCTATGTAGATGCTTTTTTTCCTTACCCATTTTTTGTGTGGACACCATTTCCTGCCTTTAGCTCTCGCCAGCCGGACAGTCACTCTGCGAGCTGCGGCTTGTGGCAAGAGAGGGCTTAGATGCCGACACACTACTTGTCCGACTGCAGGTAGCATCAACATAGTACAAGGCGGCAAGCCCCCGGGCCGACTGGTCGAACCCGGTGCCAGGCGAAGGAATGAAATAACACATTCATAGGCGTAAAACTTATCATATAGATAAAAAGGGGAGCCCCCCAAGTGCTCCTCGAGGGTCCTGATGTCTTTGCGCTTAATACAAAAGGTAGTGTGGTACATACTGTATTTTACTATAAAAATCTTCGGAGGAGGTTCGCGTTCCATGTGCGCTCTGATTCTTTGCTGGAATCGTCCCTCTTGTGTGCCATGGGCTTCTGTGCATCGATCAGGTAGTAGGAGTCGTTGCCCAAGGCTTTGCTGATGATGAAGGGGCCTTCCCAAGGGGCTGAGAGCTTGTGCTGGCTGGCTGTTCGCTGGATCAGCCGGAGCACAAGGTCCCCCTCTTGGAAGGATCTTGGCTTGACCTTCTGAGTGTGGTAGCGGCACAGGCTCTGCTGGTAGATGGCAGACCGGCTGAGTGCCAACAGCCGATCCTCTTCCAGCAAATCGACGCCGTCTTCTCATGCTTCCTTCGCCTTCGCCTCCGTGTACATGGTGACGCGAGGTGAGTCGAACTCAATGTCAGTTGGGATGACGGCCTCGGCCCCGTACATGAGGAAGAAAGGAGTGAAGCCGGTTGATTTGTTCGGAGTGGTGCGTAGACTCTAGAGGACGACCGACAGCTCATCGATCCAGTAGCCGGCCGAGCGCTCTAGCGGCTCCACCAGTCGGGGCTTGATGCCGGAGAGGATGAGACCGTTTGCTCGCTCGACTTGGCTGTTTGACTACGGATGGGAAATGGACGCTAAGTCCAGTCGAATGCCCTGTGTCACACAGAAACGAGCCAAGGAACCTTTGGCAAAGTTTGTGCCATTGTTGGTGATGATGCTGTGCGGTATACCGTCCCGGACGGTGATATCTGCGATGAAGGTCACAACAGTCGGACCATTCAACTTCTTGATTGGTTTTGCTTCAATCCACTTGGTGAATTTGTCCACGGCGACAAGCAGATGAGTCATGCCGCTGCGTGCTTTCTTGAATGGGCCCACCATGTCCAGCCCCCACACGGCAAAGGGCCAAGTGAGGGGAATGGTCTTGAGTGCAGAAGCCGGCAGATGTTGCTTGGAGCTGAACTTCTGGCACCCTTTGCATTTCTTGACCAAATCTTTGGCATCTTCCAGAGTAGTCGGCCAGAAGAAACCGTGGTGGAAGGCTTTGGCAACAAGGGATTTGGAGGCCGCGTGGTGGCCGCACTCGCCTTGGTTGATGTCTTTGAGGATTGCTTTGCCCTTCTCTGGCTCCACGCAGTGCTGGAACACACAAGTGACGCTGCGCTTGGCAAATTCTCTATTTACTATCGTGTATGCTCCTGCCCGATGTTGCACCTGCCGGGACAAGATCTCGTCGGCTGGTAGCTCGGCGCTCACCAGAAAGTTGAGGATGGGCTATGCCCATGATGGTGCTTCGACTTCATTCACTATCATCACGGCCACTGAAACTAGGGCGGTTGGGCTGGGAGGCGGTGGGGTGGAGCCGGCCGCCACTTGCTGCATTGTTGAAGTCCCGGGGCTGACAGCCGCAGCCCCGGGCCGGGTTTTGAAGTCCCCGGGCCGACTGCCGCAGCCCCGAGCCGGGTTTTGAAGTCCCCGGGCCTAGTGCGATTGCTGCAGCCCCCAAGCCGCCTGCCGAAGTCCCCGAGCCGACAGG
Source organism: Triticum dicoccoides (assembly GCF_002162155.2). NCBI lineage: Eukaryota > Viridiplantae > Streptophyta > Magnoliopsida > Poales > Poaceae > Triticum > Triticum dicoccoides. The sequence continues at coordinate 339,329,226 of NC_041392.1, forward strand.
TGCAGCCCCCGAGTCGGATCCGACTGCTCCGGGGGGGGGGGCGACATGAAGATAGACTCTGATTACGGTGAAGGCTTGATGGACGGCTTGAGGAGGCGCTGAAGGGAGATGCCGGTTGGTATGGTTTGTCGGGTGGAGCCAATCCGTGCCAGGGCATCTGCTTGCTCGTTGTCGGCCCGTGGCATGTGAAGGAACTCGCACCCGTCAAAATATCCGCTGGTTTGCTGGACGAGGAAGCGGTAGCTCGCCATGTTTGCATCCTTGGCGTCCCAGTCGCCAGACGACTATTGGACCACCAAATCTGAGTCACCGTAGCACAGGATCCGGCGGATGCCGATCTCTTTGGCCAGCTAGAGTCCGTGTACTAGCGCCTCGTATTCGGCCACGTTGTTGGAGGTGGCAAAGTGGATTTGAAGTGTGTATCTAAGTTTATCGCCTTTGGGAGAGGTGAGGACGATGCCGGCTCCCAAACCGGTGCGCATCTTCGAGCCATCAAAGTGCATCCACCAATGAGTGGAGTCCGGAGCTGGCGACAGGTACTGGGTTTCGGCCCAGTCGACAAGGAAGTCGGCTAGTGCTTGGGACTTGATGGCGGTGCGTGGCTGGTAGAAGATGGTGTAGGGGGCCAGATCGATGGCCCATTTGGCCACCCAACCCGATGCATCTCTGCTGCCTATGATCTCAACAAGCGGGCCAGTGCAGACGACCATGATGGGGTGCTCTTGAAAGTATGGCTTGAGCTTCTTGGCGGCAAAGTGCATGCCGTAGCACATCTTATGGTAGTGGGGGTAGTTCTACTTCGAGGCCAACAACACCTCGCTCAAATAGTACACCGGCCTCTGAACCGGCTGTGCTCTGCCGTCTTCTGGGCGCTCTACCACAATGATAGTGCTGACCACCCGGTTGGTGGCGGCGATGTAGAGGAGCATGGGCTCCTTAGCAGCCGGAGCCGCCAGAACAGGCGGCGTAGTCAGCAGCTTCTTCAACTGGAGAAAGGCTTCGTCCACCTTGTCGTTCCACTCAAAGTGAGTGGTCTTCTTCATTAACTGGTACAGGGGAAGAGCCTTCTCTCCCAGCCGACTGATGAAGCAGTTGATGGATGCCAAGCACCCGGTGAACTTCTGGACGTCTCGCAGTCGGCCAGGTATCTCCATCCTCTCGATGGACTTGATCTTGATAGGGTTGCACTCAATGCCGCCCTCCGAGACAAGGAAGCGAAGGAGCTGGCCGGCTGGTACTCCGAAGACACACTTCTCCGGGTTGAGCTTGATTTGAAAGCGGCGCAGATTATCGAAAGTCTCCTTGAGATCTTCCAAGAGGGTACCACACTTCTTTGTCTTCACCACAATATCGTCTACATAGACGTGGGCATTTCTGCCAAGTTGCTTGAGGAGGCACTTCTGCATGTAGCGCTGAAAGGTGGCGCCAGCATTTCTCAAGTCGAACGTCATGGTTAAGTAGCAGAAGGCTCCGAATGGTGTGATGAAGGCGGTCTTCAGCCGATCGGCTGGGTTCAGCTTGATCTGATGGTAGTCGGAGTAGGCATCAAGGAAAGACAACAACTCGCATCTGGCTATGGAGTCCATCACTTGATCAATCCGGGGCAGAGCAAATGGATATTTGGGGCAGGCTTTGTTGAGGCTGGTGTAGTCAATACACATGCGCCACTTGTTATTCTTCTTCAGTACAAGGACTGGGTTGGCAAGCCATTCTGGAAAGAACACTTCCATAATGAAGTCGGCTGCTAGGAGTTGGGCTATCTCTTCACCAACAATTCTTCTTTTCTCTTCTGACAAACAACGGAGGGGCTGCTTGACTAGTTTTGCATCTGATCTGACATGTAGCTTGTGCTTGGCGAAATCCGTCGGAACACTCGGCATGCCCTTAGGAGACCATGCGAAGATGTCTCGATTCTCATGGAGGAAATCGACGAGCTCGCTTTCCTATTTGCTATCGAGGTTGGTCCCTATGATAGCGTGCCCCTCCGAGTGGTCGGAATCCAAGGGGATCTTCTTTGTTTCTTTGGCCAACTGGAAAGAACCTGACGCGTCCGACTCCTTGGGGTCCGGTGACAGGTCCGGCTGCTTGCTGGCCATGGACACAACCCAGTCAAGGAGCTTCTTCTTGGCAGCATTCACGAGGGACTCGGCCAGCCGGCTGCTAGCAGTGGTACAAGAGGCTGACTTCTTGTAGTCGCCTGCTATGGTGATAATGCCCTTGGTTCCCGGCATCTTCATCTCGAGGTAGGCATAGTGCGGCATCGCCATGAATTTGGCTAGGGCTGGTCGGCCTAGGAGCGCGTGGTAAGGGCTCTCTAGGTCAACCACCTCAAACCAAACTAGTTCTCGGCGGAAGTGATCTTTGTCCCCAAAGATGATATCTATCTTGATCTTGCCGATTGGTGAGCAGGAAAGGCAAGGTACAATGCCATGGAAAACAGTCCGACTGGGTTGGAGTTGTCTTTCCTTGATGTGCAGTTTCTCCATGGTGTCACGGTAGAGGATGTTGATGCTGCTACTAAAGGAAATATGCCCTAGAGGCAATAATAAAGTTATTATTTATTTCCTTATATCATGATAAATGTTTATTATTCATGCTAGAATTGTATTGACCGGAAACATAATACATGTGTGAATACATAGACAAACAAAGTGTCACTAGTATGCCTCTACTTGACTAGCTCGTTGATCAAAGATGGTTATGTTTCCTAGCCATAGACATGAGTTGTCATTTGATTAACGGGGTCACATCATTAGGAGAATGATGTGATTGACTTGACCCATTCCGTTAGCTTAGCACTTGATCGTTTAGTTTGTTGCTATTGCTTTCTTCATGACTTATACATGTTCCTATGACTATGAGATTATGCAACTCCCGTTTACCGGAGGAACACTTTGTGTGCCACCAAATGTCACAACGTAACTGGGTGATTATAAAGGTGCTCCACAGGTGTCTCTGAAGGTACTTGTTGGGTTGGCGTATTTCGTGATTAGGATTAGTCACTCCGATTGTCGGAGAGGTATCTCTGGGCCCACTCGGTAATGCACATCACTATAAGCCTTGCAAGCATTGAAACTAATGAGTTAGTTGCGGAATGATGTATTACGGAATGAGTAAAGAGACTTGCCGGTAACGAGATTGAACTAGGTATTCAGATACCGACGATCAATCTCGGGCAAGTAACATACCGATGACAAAGGGAACAACGTATGTTGTTATGCAGTTTGACCGATAAAGATCTTCGTAGAATATGTGGGAGCCAATATGAGCATCCATGTTCCGCTATTGGTTATTGACCGGAGATGTGTCTCGGTCATGTATACTTTGTTCTCGAACCCGTAGGGTCCGCACGCTTAAAGTTCGATGACGGTTATATTATGAGTTTATGTGTTTTGATGTACCGAAGGTAGTTCGGAGTCCCGGATGAGATCGGGGACATGACGAGGAGTCTTGAAATGGTTGAGACGTAAAGATCGATATATTGGACGACTATATTTTGACATCGGAAAGGTTCCGAGTGATTCGGGTATTTTTCGGAGTACCGGAGTGTTACGGGAATTCGCCGGGGAGTATATGGGCCTTATTGGGCTTTAAGGGAAAGAAAGAGGAGAGGCGGCACGCCCCCCAATGCCTAGTCCTAATTGTACTAGGGGGAGGGGCTGCGCCCCCTCCTTCCTTCTCTTCTCTCTCCCCTTTGCTTGACTCCTACTCCTACTACTTGGAAGGGGGGGGGGAATCCTACTCCCAGTGGGAGTAGGAATCCTCCTAGGGCGCGCCATAGAGAGGGCCGGCCCTCCCCCTCCTCCACTCCTTTATATATGGAGGAGGGGGCACCCCATAGACACAACAATTGATCATTGATCTTTTAGCTGTGTGCAGTGGCCCCCTCCACCACAATCCACCTCGGTCATATTGTAGCAGTGCTTAGGCAAAGCCCTGCGTCGGTAGCAGCATCATTACCGTCATCAAGCCATCATGCTGACGGAACTCTCCCTTGAAGCTCTGCTGGATCGGAGTTCGTGGGACGTCATCGAGCTGAACGTGTGCTGAACTCGGAGGTGCCATGCATTCGGTACTTGAATCGGTCGGATCATGAAGACGTACGACTACATCAACCGCGTTGTGCTAACGCTTCCGCTTTCGGTCTACGAGGGTACGTGGACAACACTCTCCCTCTCATTTCTATGCATCACCATGATCCTGTGTGTGCGTAGGAAATTTTTGAAATTACTACGTTCCACAATAGTGGCATCTGATCCAGGTTTTATGCGTAGATGTTATATGCGCGAGTAGAACACAAGTGAGTTGTGGGCGATACAAGTCATACTGCTTACCAGCATTTCATACTTTGGTTCGGTGGTATTGTTGGATGAAGCGGCCCAAACCGACATTACGCGTACACTTATGTGAGACTAGTTCTACTGACGTGCTTTGCACACAGGTGGTTGGCGGGTGTCAGTTTCTCCAACTTTAGTTGAATCGAGTGTGGCTACGCCCGGTCCTTGAGAAGGTTAAAACAGCACCAACTTGAGGAACTATCGTTGTGGTTTTGATGCATAGGTAAGAACGGTTCTTGCTCAACCCGTAGCAGCCACGTAAAACTTGCAATAACAAAGTAGAGGATGTCTAACTTGTTTTTGCAGGTCATGTTGTGATGTGATATGGTCAAGACATGATGCTATATTTTTGTATGAGATGATCATGTTTTGTAACGGAGTTATCGGCAACTGGCAGGAGCCATATGGTTTTCGCTTTATTGTATGCAATGCAATCGCCCTGTAATTGCTTTACTTTATCACTAAGCGGTAGCGATAGTCATAGAAGCAATAGTTGGTGAGACGACAATGATGCTACGATGATCAAGGTGTCGCACCGGTGACGATGGTGATCATGACGGTGCTTCGGAGATGGAGATCACAAGCACAAGATGATGATGGCCATATTATATCACTTATATTGATTGCATGTGATATTTATCTTTTATGCATCTTATTCTGCTTTGTTTGATGGTAGCTTTATAAGATGATCTCTCACTAATTATCAAGGTACAAGTGTCCTCCCTGAGTATGCACCGTTGCAAAAGTTCTTCGTGCTGAGACACCACGTGATGATTGGGTGTGATAGGCTCTACGTTCAAATACAATGGGCGCAAAAGAGTTGCACACGCGGAATACTCAGGTTAAACTTGACGATCCTAGCATATAACAGATATGGCCTCGGAACACTGAGACCGAAAGGTCGAGCGTGAATCATATAGTAGATATGATCAACATAGTGATGTTCACCATTGAAACTACTCCATCTCACATGATGATTGGACATGGTTTAGTTGATATGGATCACGTGATCACTTAGAGGATTAGAGGGATGTCTATCTAAGTGGGAGTTCTTAAGTAATATGATTAATTGAACTTAAATTTATCATGAACTTAGTCCTGGTAGTATTAGCATATCTATGTTGTATATCAATAGCTCACATTTAGCTCCCCTGTTTTATTTTTGATATGTTCGTAGAGAAAACTAAGTTGAAAGATGTTAGTAGCAAGGATGCGGATTGGATCTGTGATCCGAGGTTTATCCTCATTGCTGCACAGAATAATTATGTCCTTGATGCACCACTAGGTGACAAACCTATTACAGGAGCATAAGCAGACGTTATGAACGTTTGGCTAGCTCAATATGATGACTACTTGATAGTTTAGTGCACCATGCTTAACGGCTTAGAATCGGGACTTCAAAGACATGTTGAATGTCATGGACCATATGAGATGTTCCAGGAGTTGAAGTTAATATTTCAAGCAAATGCCCGAGTTGAGAGATATGAAGTCTCCAACAAGTTCTATAGCTAAAAGATGGAGGAGAATAACTCAAGCAGTGAGCATGTGCTCAGATTGTCTGGGTACTACAATTGCTTGAATCAAGTGGGAGTTAATCTTCCAAATAAAATAGTGATTGACAGAATTCTCTAGTCACCATCACCAAGTTAGTAGAACTTCGTGATGAACTATAAGTATGCAAGGGATGACGAAAACGATTCCCGAGCTTTTCATGATGATGAAATTGATGAAGGTAGAAATCAAGAAAGAGCATCAAGTGTTGATGATTAATAAGACCACTAGTTTCAAGAAAAAGGGCAAAGGGAAAGAAAGGGAACTTCATGTAGAATGGCAAGCAAGTTGTCACTTCCATGAAGAAGCCCAAAGCTAGACTAAAGCCTGAAACTGAGTGCTTCTACTGCAAAGGAAATGGTCACTAGAAGCGGAAATGCCCTGAATATTTGGTGGATAAGAAGGATGGCTAAGTGAACAAGGGTATATTTGATATACAGGTTATTGATGTGTACCTTACTAGTGTTTATACTAGCCCCTAGGTATTTGATACTTGTTCCGTTGCTAAAAATTAGTAACTCGAAACAGGAGTTACAGAATAAACAGAGACTAGTTGAGGGTTAAGTGACGATGTGTGTTGGAAGTGGTTCCAAGATTGATATGATCATCATCGCACACTCCCTATACTTTCGGGATTAGTGTTAAACCTAAATAAATGTTATTTGGCGTTTGCGTTGAGCATGAATATGATTTGATCATGTTTATTGCAATACGGTTATTCATTTAAAGTCAGAGAATAATTGTTGTTCTGTTTACATGAATAAAACCTTACACCCAATGAAAATAGTTTGTTGGATGTCGATCATAGTGATACACATATTCATAATATTGAAGCCAAAAGATGCAAAGTTAATAATGATAGTGCGACTTATTTGTGGCACTGCCGTTTAGGTCATATTGGTATAAAGCACATGAAGAAACTCCATGCTGATGGGATTTTGGAATCACTTGATTATGAATCACTTGATGCTTGCGAACCATGCCTTATGGGCAAGATGACTAAAACTCCGTTCTCCGGAACAATGGAGCAAGCAACTGACTTATTGGAAATAATACATACTGATGTATGCAATCCGATGAGTGTTGAGGCTTGCGGCGGGTATCGTTATTTTCTCACTTTCACAGATGATTTGAGCAGATATGGGTATATCTACTTAATAAAACATAAGTCTGAAACATTTGAAAAGTTCAAAGAATTTCATAGTGAAGTGGAAAATCATTGTAACAAGAAAATAAAATTTCTACGATCTGATCGTGGAGGAGAATATTTGAGTTATGAGTTTGGTCTTCATTTGAAACAATGCGGAATAGTTTCGCAACTCACGCCACTTGGAACACCACTGCGGAATGGTGTGTCCGAACATCGTAACCGTACTTTGTTAGATATGGTGCGGTCTATGATGTCTCTTACCGATCTATCACTATCGGTTTGGGGTTATGCATTAGAGACAGCTACATTCACGTTAAGTAGGGCACCATCTAAATTCGTTGAGACGACACCGTATGAACTATGGTTTGGCAAGAAACCTAAGCTGTCGTTTCTTAAAGTTTGAGGTTGCAATGCTTATGTGAAAAAGTTTCAACCTGATAAGCTCAAACCCAAATCGGAGAAGTGCGTCTTCGTAGGATACCCAAAAGAAAATGTTGGGTACACCTTCTATCACAGATCCGAAGGCAAGATATTCATTGCTGAGAATGGATCCTTTCTAGAGAAGGAGTTTCTCTCAAAAGAAGTGAGTGGGAGGAAAGTAGAACTTGATGAGGTAACTGTACCTGCTCCCTTATTGGAAAGTAGTTCATCACAGAAATCTGTTCCTGTGACTACTACACCAATTAGTGAGAAGCTAATGATGATGATCATGTAACTTCAGATCAAGTTACTACCGAACCTTGTAGGTAAACCGGAGTGAGATCCGCACCAGAGTGGTACGGTAATCATGTTCTGGAGGTCATGTTAATTGACCATGATGAACCTACGAACTATGAGGAAGCGATGATGAGCCCAGATTCCGTGAAATGGCTTGAGGCCATGAAATCTGAGATGGGATCCATGTATGAGAACAAAGTGCGGACTTTGGTTGACTTTCCCGATGATCGGTAGGCCATAGAAAATAAATGGATCTTCAGGAGGAAGACATACACTGATAGTAGTGTTACTATCTACAAAGCTAGACTTGTCGAAAAAAAGGTTTTGAGAAAGTTCAAGGTGTTGACTACGATGAGATTTTCTCACTCGTAGCGATGCTTAAGTCTGTCCGAATCATGTTAGCAAATTGCCACATTTTATGAAATCTGGCAAATGGATGTCAAAACTACATTCCTTAATGGATTTCTTAAAGAAGAGTTGTATATGACGCAACCAGAAGGTTTTGTCGATCCTAAAGGTGCTAACAAAATATGCAAGCTCCAGCGATCCATCTATGGACTGGTGCAAGCATCTCAGAGTTGGAATATACGCTTTGATGAGTTGATCAAAGCATATAGTTTTATACAGACTTGCGGTGAATCCTATATTTACAAGAAAGTGAGTGGGAGCACTACATCATTTCTGATAAATATATGTGAATGACATATTGTCGATCGGAAATAATGTAGAATTTTCCAGAAAGCATAAAGGAGTATTTGAAAGGAGGTTTTCAAATAAAGACCTCGGTGAAGCTACTTACATATTGAGCATCAAGATCTATAGAGATAGATCAAGACGCTTGATAAGTTTTTTCAATGAGTACATACCTTGACAAGATTTTGAAGTAGTTCAAAATGGAATAGTCAAAGAAAGAGTTCTTACCTGTGTTACAAGGTGTGAAATTGAGTAAGACTCAAAGCCCGACCACGGCAGAAGATAGAAAGAGAATGAAAGTCATTCCCTATGCCTCAGACATAGTTTCTATAAAGTATGCCATGCTGTGTACCAGATCTATTGTATACCCTACACTGAGTTTAGCAAGGGAGTACAATAGTGATCTAGGAGTAGATCACTGGACAACGGTCAAAATTATCCTTAGTGGAATAAGGATATGTTTCTTGATTATGGAGGTGACAAAAGGTTTGTCGTAAAGGGTTACGTCGATGCAAATTTTGACACTGATCCAGATGACTCTAAATCTCAATCTGGATACATATTGAAAGTAGGAGAAATTAGCTAAAGTAGCTCCGTGCAGAGCATTGTAGACGTAGAAATTTGCAAAATACATAACAGATCTCAATGTGAAAGGCCCGTTGACTAAGATTCTCTCACAAGCAAAACATGATCACACCTTAGTACTCTTTGGGTGTTAATCACATAGCGATGTGAACTAGATTACAGAATCTAGTAAACCCTTTGGGTGTTGGTCACATGGCAATGTGAACTATGGGTGTTAATCACATGATGATGTGAACTATCGATGTTAATCACAGGTGATGTGATCTAGATTATTGACTCTAGTGCAAGTGGGAGACTGAAAGAAATATGCCCTAGAGGCAATAAGAAAGTTATTATTTATTTCCTTATATCATGATAAATTTTTATTATTCATGCTAGAATTGTATTGACCGGAAACATAATACATGCGTGAATACATAGACAAACAAAGTGTCACTAGTATGCCTCTACTTGACTAGCTCGTTGATCAAAGATGGTTATGTTTCCTAGCCATAGACATGAGTTGTCATTTGATTAACGAGATCACATCATTAGGAGAATGATGTGATTGACTTGACCCATTCCGTTAGCTTAGCACTTGATCGTTTAGTTTGTTGCTATTGCTTTCTTCATGACTTATACATGTTCCTATGACTATGAGATTATGCAACTCCCATTTACCGGAGGAACACTTTGTGTGCCACCAAACATCACAACGTAACTGGGTGATTATAAAGGTGCTCTACAGGTGTCTCCGAAGGTACTTGTTGGGTTGGCGTATTTCGAGATTATGATCAGTCACTCTGATTGTCGGAGAGATATCTCTGGGCCCACTCGGTAATGCACATCACTATAAGCCTTGCAAGCATTGCAACTAATGAGTTAGTTGCGGGATGATGTATTATGGAACGAGTAAAGAGACTTGCCGGTAACGAGATTGAACTAGGTATTGAGATACCGACGATCGAATCTCGGGCAAGTAACATACCGATGACAAAGGGAACAACGTATGTTGTTATGCGGTTTGACCGATAAAGATCTTCATAGAATATGTGGGAGCCAATATGAGCATCCAGGTTCCACTATTGGTTATTGACCGGAGACGTGTCTCGGTCATGTCTACATTGTTCTCGAACCCGTAGGATCCACACGCTTAAAGTTCGATGACGGTTATATTATGAGTTTATGTGTTTTGATGTACCGAAGGTAGTTCGGAGTCCCGGATGAGATCGGGGACATGACGAGGAGTCTCTAAATGGTCGAGACGTAAAGATCGATATATTGGACGACTATATTCGGACATCGGAAAGGTTCCGAGTGATTCGGGTATTTTTTGGAGTACGGGAGAGTTACGGGAATTCTCCGGGGAGAATATGGGCCTTATTGGGCTTTAAGGGAAAGAGAGAGGAGAGGCTGCGCGCCCCCAATGCCTAGTACGAATTGGACTAGGGGGAGGGGCTGCGCCCCCTCCTTCCTTCTCTTCTCTCTCCCCTTTCCTTGAGTCCTACTCCTACTACTTGGAAGGGGGAGAATCCTACTCCCGGCGGGAGTAGGACTCCTCCTAGGGCGCGCCATAGAGAGGGCCGACCCTCCCCCTCCTCCACTCCTTTATATACGGAGGAGGGGGGCACCCCATAGACACAACAATTGATCATTGATCTTTTAGCCGTGTGCGGTGCCCCCCTCCACCACAATCCACCTCGGGCATATCGTAGTAGTGCTTAGGCGAAGCCCTGCGTCGGTAGCATCATCATCACTGTCATCAAGCCATCGTGCTGACAGAACTCTCCCTCAAAGCTCTGCAGGATCGGAGTTCGTGGGACGTCATTGAGCTGGACGTGTGCTGAACTCGGAGGTGCCGTGCGTTCGGTACTTGGATCGGTCGGATCGTGAAGACGTACAACTACACCAACCGCGTTGTGCTAATGCTTCTGCTTTCGGTCTACAAGGGTACGTGGACAACACTCTCCCCTCTCGTTGCTATGCATCACCATGATCCTGTGTGTGCGTAGGAAATTTTTGAAATTACTACGTTCCCCAATAGCTACCACCATCTATCAGGACTCGGGAGAAGTGAGCAGCTCGCCTATCTGTTGAAAAGGTGGCGCCCAACACCAAGGCATAGGAACCCGGAGAAGGCATCACCTCCGGGTGGTCAGCTCAGCTCCAGTTGATGGGCTTCTCGGACCAGTGCATGAACTCTGGGGCTTCAGAAGTGATGACATTCACCTCATGCTTTTGTTGACGCCGACTGTGCCTGTCGTCAGCCACACTGGTGAAGACGACGTAGGCTCCATGTTCTTCAGGGTACTCATCTTGGACGGCGGCAACAGGGCGGGCTGGCTATTGCTGAGGAGGTGGTGCCGGATGGCCAGCATGCGGAGGAGGCAGCGATCCTTCGTCCTTAGAGATTCGGGTGAGCCAGTGGCACTTTCGGGTGGTGTGGTTGGACGGCTTCACGCCACTATGGAACTTGCAGGGAGCATCAAGGGTTTGCTCATAGGAGAAGGCGGGCAGCCAAGTAGGCTTGCCGCCCTTCCGACGCTTGGGGCCGGGCTGACCCTCCGGCTATTGTTCTTCAACTATCGCCACTTGCCGGCTGGTGGAAGCCGGCTGCGAGGCCTTACGCTTGTTGTCATTCTGCTGCTAGCGCCGACTGTTATCACCAGCCAGCGTCTGGGGAGACGGAGGGAGCACTTTCCCAGACACGTCCACTCGGAGCTCCGACTTCATGGAGGAGTCGGCAGTGGCGTACTTGTCTGCTATGATCAGCAGTTCGTCGAGTGTAGCCGACTCATCGCAGAGGAGTCGATGTTTGAGTAGGCTGCCCTCTTGGCACCCGACAATGAAGTTTTCTATGGCTTGTACCTCATGCACTCCCTCGCATGAGTTGCGCAGTTCAGTCCACCGCGTCAAGTAGGTGCTGGTGAAGTTGCAGATGAAGACTTCAGCTAAGTCCACCCAGCTGTTGACGCTATAGGGCTTGAGACTGTTCAACCATGTTCGGGCTGTGCCCTGGAGCATGAGGGGAACATACTTCACGGCAACACGCTTGTTGCCGTTTGCTATGCCGATGACGGTGGAGTAGTCGACCAGCCAATCTTCCAGCTTCACAGAGCTGTTGTACTTGGGAGTGTCTCGAGGGAGCGAGAACCCTTTGGGGATGGGCTCGTCACAAGTGCGGGGGCCGAAACAAGGCGGGCCGATTGCATCTTCCTCTTCAAGCGCCAGGGATCGAGCCAGGCGGTCGATCCGGTGGCGGGCGTCATTTTCTCCGGTTCCCTCACGGCGGCTAGCCGGTCACCGAGAGTTGGGTGATCAACAACCGGCGAGGAGACGTGCCTCTCCCTGCGCGGAGGAGGCGGTCGATCGCCCTGCTGCTCGACTGCTCGGGGGCGGACGTCTTGGTCGCGCTCGATGGTGATGCGTGTCCGGCTGCGGCTAGCAGCCGGCTCTGGGTCTCTTCGGTCGCGGGCGCCGCCTTTCGACGTTTGTGAGGTCACGCCATGTTCTCGGCGAGGGGGTAGGTTCTCGGCATGTAGGCCGGGTTCCACCATACGGCGGCCAGCTTCTTGCTGGGTGGCAGCCGCGTCAAGGAGCTACTAGACGCGCTCCATCATGCAGCGTCACTCGTCACCCTCCAGGTGATCCAGTTCGTCTGCCGCCGCCTGGGCGGCGCGCAGGTTCTCTAAGGGCATGGCGTAAACGGGGCGGTCAACCCCCAGCGTGCTGGCAACGGCCGTGCCCCGCTGCTGAACGGTGCCCGTTCGGCAGGGCTCGCCAGCAGCAGGCATGCCGCATACAGCGCGATTGATCTCGCGCTAGTAGGCCTCGGTGAGGCGTCTCATGGCGGCCAACTTTTTGGCGCTCTCGATGAGTGTGATGTGGCAGGCCTCCAGTGTCTCGCCGTTAGCGTCTGCTGCAATGGGCGCAGACATGTCCCGCATTGTCGCCTGCAGCGGGTCCTGGACAGCTCCGCCAGAAGCTCCATCATGACTGATGACCAGCACCTCCGTGACGGTGTTGGCGCTGGTGTCACTGATCGCAAGAGGGAGTGGGTCGTCGAGGATCACCACGTTGGCGGGGAAGGAATCGGGGGATGCCACCTCGAAGTCGACGGGCATCAGATTGTTAGAGCCAACAGACTCTTTGTCGAAGGCATGCTCGTTGGTGATGTCGATCTTGCCAAGGAGCTCGACGAGGCATTTTTCGGAGCGGCCTGCTCCCTCGTTAGTTGTCGGCTCATCGGAGAGATAGATCTCACCGACGAGGCCAGCAAGGGTGCTTGCGTCGCAAGCGGCTTCTGCGCCACGCAGCGTGTCGACGCAGACGCCATCTGGCGTGTCGGCTGGCTGTGTTCGCTGGGGAGGAAAAGGGTTCCCGTCCAGAACGTGTTTCCGGAAGACGTGCACCTGGCCCCATAGTGGGTGCCAAATGTCGGGGTTGTGGTGCGACATATGTCAAGGGGTGGCTTATCATGGAGAGGGCCAAGAGAACGTCGCCGGGCTCTAGAGGCGGGAGTGAGCGAGAACGCCTAAGCCGGCGAATCTTAGCCAGGTTCAGGGCTCTCCTAGGAGACAACACCCCCAGTCCTGCTCTGCAGGGTCTCCGCATGATCACTATCTCAATAAGGTGACTACAAGGTTGCTCCTTGAGCTATTTGGCTAGAGGAGGAAGATGAGCAGGGCTAGCCTTTCTTCCCCTCTCTCTATGTGTGTGTGTGTGTGTGAATCTACTCAAGTTCTGAACCCTTTACATGGGTGCCCTGGGGGGTTTATATAGGCCTACCCCCCAGAGGTTCAATGGTAATCCGGCCGGGTGTGGGACCCGGCCATCAGCGTCTCTGGTCGCTGGCTTCTCCGCCGGCAGCTGGGGCCCGCCGGCTGTCTTGTACTTGGCCGATAGGCCGTGCCTGCTGCTTGCGGGTCTTGGCCGACTACTTAACACTGTAGCTGTGCCATTGATGATGCATGCTTTGTCGGGGAAGCGTTGCTACAGTCCCGCTGTCTGGCGGGCGTTCACTGTAGCCACATCCCATCTTATTTGGTTAATGGCACACAGACTCCAAGGGAGGGGGACGGCCGCCTGCTAAGAGTCGGCCTCCCTTGTGCCGACTGGCTAGGTTCTGCCACCTTCGGGCATCTCACGGGCAGGTAGGGCCCGCCGCCTGCAGGCCGTACCGACAGCCCGTCGTGGGAGCATGGCCTCTTCTACCATCATGATGTCACATGTGTCGTGGTAACAGTGTCGCGCCGGGCGAGGGATACCCGCCCAGTACGCTGCACTGCAGCCGTGCTTAGCCCTGGATTCGGGGGTGGCATGCTGTACTATAGCCACACCCCGTCTCGTCGCTGTAATGAGGTGCTAACTTTGAGGGAGTGAGGGGCCGCCTGCTGGAAGTAGGCCCTCCTCATTGTCGCCTTCTGGGATTTGCCACCTTCCTGCAGCCGGCCGCCAGGACCAGCTGGCCCCAAGAAGGCGGTCCTTTGTCTTTGATGCTTGAGGGGTGCAGCCGGCCCCGATGTCTTGAAATACCATGGGGGGCTGATGAGGCTACCCGTGGTCATTTACTTCAACATTTATCATGATTGAGCTTTGCAGTGCCTTTTCCCTTGTCTGAGTTCCTAGACCTCCTGTTCCTATTGCACTTTCGCTCGTTCTAGACATTTGATTGATTGCCCCTAAAGGCACCATCAAACCTCTGTCTATTTGCGACATTCATATGAACTTCAGGTAAAGGTTGTGCCCCAACTGGGCGCTAAGAGCCATTATTAGCGAGTAGCTCATCATGCTTTTCAGCCTGAAGTAACATACGAACAAGCTTGGAATAGACAGTATAGTTGCGAGCATAGTATTGCTGTCGGAGGATCCTGTAGGAAGGGAGCATAGTAGATAAAGTTTTCTCTATATTCTCCGCATCAGTAGGTTCCTTCATGCAAAAATGTAGATTGGAACTTATCTCATGAACCTTGTGACTGTACTCACCAATGGACTTGAAATCCTGAAGACAAAGGTGAGTCCAATCATGGAGTGGTTCTGGCAAGACGACAACCTTTTGCTATTCATATCTCGTTTTGAGGGCGAGAAACAAACTACTGGGAGATTCCTCCTCTAAGTACTCAGACTTGAGACCTAGGTGAATGTGGTGCCTTATGATGTATAAAGCTGCACAGTATTGTCATTCTCAAAATTAACTTACCCGTGGCACAAGATGTGCACACAAATTCTAAAGATTGAGGAAATTTTGACTCAAGAAAATTATGTGTTGGTAATTTTTCTCATCAACCCTATCCCGGGATGGCCTAGGCGATCACGCCAGGTTTGAAATGCGCCCAAAAGAGTGAGGTAATCAACTCCCTATTCCTAAAAAGAGGGGAAGTAGTATGGCCTCTGACCTGGAACTAGCTTTCAACAAGCAACAAAGGAAATCGAGGAGAAAAACCTTGGAGTCGGAAGGGCAATCGAGGAACAAGCTTTCAGCAAGCAACAAGCTTTCAGCTCAATGTTGTCAAGCACCTGATGGGTAGTATACACCCAGTGGAAGGGAAACCTCCACAACCTAGCTTCAGTTTGCACACACTGGCTGGGCCATCGGAACACCCTGACTCACGCATACTGGGAAATCATGAAGAGTCACTAGGGGTGTAGGAAATTTCCATCAACCATATCGATTTTGGAGAAACTTTCGATCCTAAGTCTACGATCGTCGACATTTATTTTGCTAAAAAATTTGCAGATATCCTACTCACTGATCATGACCCAAGGAGTATCACTGAGTGCCAAAAGTGCTCCGACTGGCCTAAATGGAAGGGCAATACAAGCAGAAATTGCCTCGCTTAACAAAAGAAAGGTATTCAATGAAGTAATACCGACACCTCCCAATGTTTTCCCCGTCGGATACAAATGGGTTTTTCTCCAAAAACAGAATGAGAACAATGAGGTGGTAAGATACAAAGCAAGGCTCGTAGCACAAGGGTTCACACAGAGACCCGACATTGATTTCAATGAGACATATTCTCCTGTAATGACCGGAACCACTTTCCGACACCTTATATCTTTGGCAGTGCAAAATCATCTATCTATGTAGTTCATGGACATCATGACCGCATATATTTACGAGTCACTAGATTCAGACATGTATAAGAAGGTTCCTGACAGAATCTCTATCCCGAATCCAAGCACAAGACGCAACATGTATTGTGTAAAACTGAATCGGTCATTATATGGCTTAAGACAGCCAGGACGAATGTGGTACAACCGACTTAGTGAGTTCCTTCTCCATAAAGGTTACTCCAATAGTAGTGATTGCCCAAGTGTCTTTACCAAAAAGTCCTCTACATGATTTTTCATCATTTCAGTGTATGCAGATGATCTCAACATCATTGGCAACACACAAGACATCGATGAAGCACACAATCACCTAAAAATCGAATTTGAGATGAAGGATTTGGGTAAAACCAAATTTTGGTTAGGTATTCAACTTAAGCACCTTCCTTAGGAGAAATTCAATATGGACAAATCCTACCCATCCAAAATTCCCATGGTGGTTTTCTCTCTAGACATAGAGAAAGATTCGCTCACACCAAGGGATACTGGAGAAGTATTATTAGGACTCGAGGTTCCATATATCAGTGCCGCTGGAGCGCTCATGTATCTTGCAAATTGCATAATACCTGACCTCGCATTTTAAGTGAATCTACTTGCTAGACACAGTGCTCATGCTGATAATGTGTTTGAGTGAAAATTATCAACTTGTATTGATTGATAGTTAGAGTACAATTTATATATGACTAGAAGAGATGCGTCGAACATGCGCGATTTCAAACAGTCATATCCTAGGTCGGTTGCTAATTCCAGGGATGCAACATTTTGAAAGAGAGACGCATCCATTGCTATGCAACCGCACGGTGTTTAGGCAAGAGGAGATTTTCTCTCCAATTAATACATGGTAATTAATCACAACATTTGGCACACTGTAGCGTCTGACATTCCGAACGTTTTTGAATGAATAAATAGCAAGGCTTCCTCCTCTCTTGTCCTCGACCGCTGCCACCCCTCACTGCCCCACACAGAGTGGATCGTACGCGCAAGTGGTTGTTGCCCAACGATGGATCGTAGGCCCGGCGGATGGTGTTCTCCGCACCAGGAGTTTGGTCGTGGTCGCTTTGCGGGAAGATGAAGGGGTAGACAGATGATTTTTAGCGTAGAGATGATGTGAGAAGATCGGATGGGGGATACCGTAATAGATTTGAGGATAGGAGGAGGGAAGAGGATAGATTCGTTGAGGCCCGGAGGAGAGAAGATGAGAGGAGAAGATTGGAGGAACGAAGGATGAGTGAGGAGAGGAGGATGGATGAGATGCAACGGGCAGATCTGAAGCGCAAAGAGGAGGAACTTGCTGCTAGGGAGATGCCTCTGATTGAGGCACAACAGAGCGTTGATGATCTCAAAACATGCAAAGACAGGTGGAGCCATCGGCCAGAGACAAGAGCAGGAGGGTCTGAGGCCTCTACATCAGTTGCGAATGGTGCTAGATCAGTCAGGATGGAGGCGAACACACTGATATCCAAGAATAAGTTAGAACCCATGTACACAACCAACAGATCTTATGAATAGCACATTTAAGCCTAACCCACTTCCCACGCATAGATATTTTGTGAGCAAACAACTTATGGGAACACGAATCAACCAGCATAGGAAGGCAAATCATGCATAACTTCAAAACTTTTAACACATAGAGAGAAAACTTGATACTATTGCAATATGTAAAAGCATATGTTCCTCTCTCATAATAATTTTCAGTAGCATCATGAATGAATTCAACAATATAGCTATCACATAAAGCATTCTTTTCATGATACATAAGCATAGAAATTTTTTTACTCTCCACATAAGCAAATTTATTCTCATGAATATTAGTGGGAGAAATGTAACGCCCCGAGACCGATGTGCCAGGTGTCCTCCAGTTATTCGCTGTTGTTGCCTTGTCATTGCTTGCGTGTCATGCATGTCATATCATGTCATCATGTGCACTTCATTTGCATACATGTTCGTCTCATGCATCCGAGCTTTTTCCCCGTTGTCCGTTTTGCAATCCGGCGCTCCTATGTCACCCGGTGTCCCTTTCTACCTCTTTTCGTGTGCGGGTGTTAAACGTTTTTCGGATTGGACCAAGACTTGTCATGCGGCCTTGGTTTACTACTGGTAAACCGCCTGTCAAGTTTCGTGCCATTTGGACTTCGTTTGATACTCCAACGGTTAACCGAGGGACCGTTAAGGCCTCGTGTGTGTTGCAGCCCAACACCCCTCCAAACTGGCCCAAAACCCACCTAAACCCCCTTCATCATCTCGGTCGTTCGATCACGATCGCGTGGCCAAAAACCGCACCTCATTTGGACTCTCCTAGCTCCCTCTACCTATAAATATGTGTGCATCCCCGCATTTTTCGCGGTTGAAACCCTAGCCATCTTCTCCACCGCGCCGCCGGACATGTCCGTCTCGCCGGCGGACGCGTCCACCCCGCCGCCACATCGCTCCGACCAATGGGAGCGCGACACCTCAGCTTCGCCGCCGCCCACAGCCACTCAGGCGCCGCCACCTGTCATCCCGCCGGCTTCCTCTCCCCCCCACCGACGCGGCCCGCCCGGCCCGCGGGAGGCCCGCCCCGGGCCGCAATGGGCTCCGCCGCCTAGCGCGCCAGATCCGCGCTCCGCCGCCCGGCTCCCTGCTTCGCCGCCACGTACCGTCCGCCGCCCACCGGCG
>NC_041392.1:339348704-339364445 GCF_002162155.2 Triticum dicoccoides
CTTGCCCCTCCGCCGCTTCGCTTGCTCCTGGACGCGGCTAACCTCGCCGAAGCGCGCCGCCCCGATCCCGCGCCGGCCATGGTGCCGCCGTCCTCGTTCTCGTCGCCAGAGAGGCGACCTTCGCCAGATCCGTCCCGGGAACCCCCGCCTGGATCAGATCCACCGGCGCACCCAACCAAACATCATCCCTGCTCCCCCGGATCTCCTCGTCCCGATCCGCCCCGTCCGGTTTCGGAGGGTATAAATTTCTCTAAGTCCTGAGATCCGCATATTTTTATGTCATTTTCATTGCGTCATAACTCCCTCATCGTAGCTCCGATTCGCGCGTGTAGCATATCAAAATGTCCGTCTCGACGAGTACATCATTTCATCTCATTGCATCATTTTCATTTGGGCTCATCTTGATGCTAGAAATGCTGTTGGAAGAGGGCTATGGGACGAATATGTCAGATCTGTTTCAGCAAATGGCATTTTGTCATTTTTGCCATGATTAATGTGTGCATGCTATGATCCTGAGCTCTACATGTGTTTCGTTAAATGCCATGCCATCTTTACATGGGTGTATGCCATGTATTTTTGTGATCTTTGTGATGACTAGCACAAGCTTGCAAAGTAGCGTAATCGTTGATGCTGATTTCAGGGACTTAGAATGTCACCAAGTCCTTGTCCTGCTTTTGTTGTTATGCCATATGTTCATGTTGTTTCCTAGTGATCCGTGCCTCTTTTGAGGATGATCAGTAAGGATGTTTTGTTAATATTGTGGTGATCTATCCATCCATGTCTTTTTTTGCATTTGTGGAGCAACCTAGCTTGAGTCAATCGAGCTCTACTTTTGCTATAAAATGATCCTGGCAGATTGTTGACATGTTTAGCGATTTTACCGAGGATGTTGCTATTGATCCGTACATGCTATGTCGTTGTTCTTGCCATTTCTAGCTTCTATGCCATGTCTTCTTGATGGGTGTATGCTTAGATTGTCATGCCATGCTCTGTAGTGAGTGCATCGAGCTCGTAAACATGCCTACTCGTTAACTGTTTTGCATGCTCTAGTTTTTCACTAAGTCCGAATCTGTTTGTGTTTTTGCTATGTTCACATGCTTGTAATTGTATTCTCTGTTCCCTTTTGGCTCATGGTCACTAAGGGACTTTTGTTATGTGCTTTGAGTAGCTTCACACCATGCCTTGATTTGCCATTATATGTTCTTGTAGCATGTAGTTTTCATGCTCTAAAGATTGCGTCCTGATGATAAATTCCAGACTTGTGTTAATTTCACTAAGTCTGAAACCTGTTATCATTTGCACTTTTGCCATGCTTGTTTGAACCTGTTAATGAGTGAATTAGCCGTAGCTCAGTGCTCATATTTTGTCAAGCATCATGAGTGGATCCCTGCCATGTATTTTTTTGCCATATTTGAGTGCTGTAGCATATTTATCTTGATGCATTTAGAAGGTCACTTGCTGATTATCGCAGACCGGTGCCATATTTGTTTTGCTTGCCATTTCCAAACCGTGCATCCGATTCCGGTGATCTTTATATCGATTTCGACCGAAATCACCTCACCTTTCTAGTGGCACTCTTGGTTTTCCAAGTTGAGGCCGGGTTCAATCATTCCTTTCCAAATCATGCATATGCATCGCATACCGCATCCCGCATATCATGCCATGTTCATGTGTTGGTTGTTTACTATGTTGTGTGCTTCTTTCCGGTGTTGCTTCTTCGGATTGGTTCCGAATACGTCATGTTTGTGAGGACCCGTTCGACTACGTCCATTTATCTTCTTCATGGACTCGTTCTTCATCCTTGCGGGATTTCAGGCAAGATGACCATACCCTCGAAATCACTTCTGTCTTTGCTTGCTAGTTGCTCGCTCTTTTGCTATGCCTATGCTGCGATACCTACCACTTGCTTATCATGCCTCCCATATTGTTAAACCAAGCCTCTAACCCACCTTGTCCTAGCAAACCGTTGTTTGGCTATGTTACCGCTTTGCTCAGCCCCTCTTATAGCGTTGTTAGTTGCAGGTGAAGATTGGAGCTTGTAAGCCAACTATGTATCTCTTTCCCTTATGTATTACATGGGTTGTGTGAAGATTACCTCACTTGCGACATTGCTTTCAATGCGGTTATGCCTCTAAGTCATGCTTCGACACGTGGCAGATATAGCCGCATCGAGGGCGTTACAAGTTGGTAATCAGAGCCTTCCCCGACCTTAGGAGCCCCCTGCTTGATCGAACCGTTGGCGTTGTTGAGTCTAGAAAAATGTTTTGAGTCATTTAGGTATTATATATTGGAGAGTTAGGAATTCTTTTTACTCCCCAGTCCCTTCATTGCTCTGGTAAGGCATCCTGACGTAGAGTTTTGACTCTCCTGTTCTCAAATTTCACTAAATTTTTTTTAGTATCACGCGGGTATCTTGCAATCATTATGATGGTTTTGTGACGAGAACATTGTTCTTGGTGCCTCCTGACATTTAGGGGTTGTGGCAGTGTCCCGGGGAGTTGAGCTCCGAGGTGTTGTCGTCACAATTTTATCGTTGCAGTTCTGGAATACCTGAGTTTAGTTTCGCCGACATCGAAAATCTCTTTTATGTAGTTGTTGGTGAGATAACCTCGACGCCACCCAGTACTGGGGCAGGAGTTCGGGAGTTTTGCCATAACTCGTATAATGGATGCTTTTCAAAGGTTGAGGTAAATGATTTCCGAAGGTTTCTTGGTTATGTGTTGAAGGATGGATACAGCTTGATGTAGGATTTGCTAGATTTGGGTGAGATATTATGCTTCCCCTGTATCCCCAACACCTGATTGCATAACCGGAAAGTTTTGGGAGTTTATAAATGGGAATTCAAGTAGCTCTTAGGATATCTTTCCGATAGATGTATGATATGAAATTGGGGTTCAACGTCTAGTGGTCCGCCTACCCACGGTTAGTTTTACAGTGGTCTCGTTGTGTCTTAAAGAGTCCTTGTCTATGCCGACTCGGGGACGCTTCGTATGTCATGTGCACTACCTTGTACATGATGGTGCTGTACGATCGAGCCCGTGTAGTTCCCACCACGAAAACTTCGGACGAAATCTCTATCATATGTTTTTTCCGGCTTATTCTGCAAGCCAATCCTTTGTTTGTTTTGAGTTGTGGTATTCGAGTTGCTTCGAAGTCAAATGTTGATTCCATACCTTCTCTAAACGGTGTTCTCATACTCCGATGTGAATACCAATCCTTCTCGATCATCGAGTCTGTCATGTCAATCCTTTTCAACCGGTGTGCTTCTCTTCAAGTGGATCCGATCTTTTTCAACATCCGCAAGATCAACTCAAGTCTTCTCAACGGTGTTTGTTTCATTCGTCTCCAAGTTGCCTTTGTTTTTTACCGCCCACCCACCCTTTTCTTCAAGGACTAAGATTTCTTAATCGAGTATCCATCTTATTGATGTGAAGTCTCTCCATTCTTTTCCTTCAATGTTCTTATTCGGTGGTTCTCATGAAGATACTAACGGAGCATCAAGTTTGTCATCCTTCGTTCTTTTCCCTTCTCCGGTAGATTTAATCCAAGTTTGCGGTGTTGACCATATCCTTTTCCTCGTTTCAAATATCTTCTCATGCCGGTGCACTTCATTTGTCATTCCATTTCTCGCTATTCATTGGTTCCGGAGTGCTAAAGATATCTCAAGGCTCGTCTTGTCATTCAAGATCCGTTCAACTTATTTCGATGGTGTTATCTCATTCAAGCCGTTTAATTCAACCGGTGCTATCTCCTTTTCAAGCAATCGTTCAACGGTGTATCTTTTGAGTGGGCCCTAACCCACATGTCTTTCCCAGGATCTCACCTGACTCTTCTTATTTTCTCGGAGCTATCCTCAAATTTCTTTTCGAAGTTTGACGTAAGAATGAATTATCATCAGTCATATGTATTTTATCCAAGATCTTTCAAATTCTTTTCATCGTTGGCTCAAGCTCTTCGCTTTTGATTCTTCCAGAGTGCCTAAACAATTCATGGTGGTGTTTCTCATCGTCACTCTCTGCATTTGAAGATCGAAGAAGATTTTTTTCTCTCAATCTTGCTCCATTCTCTTCAAGATTCGTGGTTCTAGTTTGAGTCCATCCTCTCATAATTGTTTTCGATTGTGACAATTCTTTTCACCTATCCGGAGCAATTCAAGATTCTTTTCAGTTTGTTTCTCTGGAGCCCATCATCTCAGAATTTATTCATTCTAGCTTTCAGCTCTCGTTCTCCAAACCTTACCGGTGCATCATTCAAGTATTCTCTAATCAGCTCGTCATCGCTTCGTTCTCATATATCTAAATCCTCTCAAGTATCCTTGTTCATTTCATAATTCTTCCCGGTGTTCCTTTATATTTTCTTCGTTCATTTTCAATTCTTACGGTGGTTCATTCAGGATTCTCTTCCTTCTTTTATCATATCAATCCGTTCGTTGTTTCAACCCTACCGGTGGTTCGCTGGAGACCTCCCAGGTTGTGCTATATCTATCTTAATCCTTTCTACGAGAATAAGTAGTGTTCCAAATCCATTGTTTGTCATCAATTTAATTGGTGAAGGAGAAGCATAATGTAATTGTTATTCTTATTTCATCGAGTAAATTCAATTCCTGCTTTCCGGAGTGGTTCATCATATCACATTCTCGGTTCGAGATTCTTTATCTTTTCTCTTCCAAGAGTTCCAACCTCTTTCAACTATATCACCACGGAGATTCATCTAAATCGTTACAAGGATTCACCTTGTGTTTTCAACTTCTCTTTCTTTTCGTTTGATCATTCTTTTGTTTACCAGAGTTCTTCATGAAGTTTCTGCATGATGGTTCATAAAGGATTTAATTCCTTCTCTAAGTGTTCATCAAGATTCTTTTCAGAGGAGATCAAGCTTTCTTCATCTTGCTATCCGGAGTGCAATTGTTTCTACCATATTATTGGAGGTGGTATTATGTCATTCTTGATAATTTGAGTCCATGTTTCTTGATTCACATGTTGTTAAGAATGAGTTATTTTAAATCCATCAATCTCGTCATTGGAGTTATCTTGGGTTATATTTCACCTAAAGCCTTCCATTGGGAATGTTGCTAATTATGGTGCTTATAAATGACCCAAGTTCTTCATTTATCCTCCCGGTGAAATAAGTTCCTCGCCTCCTTGTTCATATGAATCCAATCTATCATTTCGTTAGTGGTAGAATTTCACCTCATAATTTTGAGATGTCTTCCATAAGCCCACATCAAGCTTATTCTTTTCGTTTTTGGTTTTCCAACAACTCCGTTCGACCCTCCTCCTAAGGATACCTTCTCAAGCTCTTTTGTGGCAGAAGTTGGCCTTTTCTTCTCTATTCTTTTATTTCAATTATCTATCTTCTATCCTTTCGTTCCGGAGGCATTGTGTTGTTGCTCTCTTCAACCCTTCTTCTTGTTCTTGTCAGGACCTTGTTCTTTTCATGCTTATACATTTAACCGGAGTGTCGTGCCCCTTTTAAAGTTCTTTCTACTTATCTATTCTTGCATCTCTTTTCAACCGGAGTGCTGCCCGAATTTATTCTTCCTTGTTCTTTTTCTGAACGGAGTGTTTTTCAACTTCGTCATCTCCGTTGTATTCTTTTCTCGCAATGGCTTAACCTTTTCAAGGTTCTTTGTTTTCACTCGTTTGTCAAAGAAGCAACTTAGTTTTACCTCTTCTCTTTCTCTTCCGTTTTCCCTCCGGTGCCATTCTAGATCTCGGGACGAGATCCTCTCGTAGTGGTGGAGTGTTGTAACGCCCCGAGACCGATGTGCCAGGTGTCCTCCAGTTATTCGCTGTTGTTGCCTTGTCATTGCTTGCGTGTCATGCATGTCATATCATGTCATCATGCGCATTTCACTTGCATACATGTTCGTCTCATGCATCCGAGCTTTTTCCCCGTTGTTTGTTTTGCAATCCGGCGCTCCTATGTCACCCGATGTCCCTTTCTACCTCTTTTCGTGTGCGGGTGTTAAACGTTTTTCAGATTGGACCGAGACTTGTCATGCGGCCTTGGTTTACTACCGGTAAACCGCCTGTCAAGTTTCGTGCCATTTGGAATTCGTTTGATACTCCAACGGTTAACCGAGGGTCCGTTAAGGCCTCGTGTGTGTTGCAGCCCAACACCCCTCCAAACTGGCCCAAAACCCACCTAAACCCCCTCCATCATCTCGGTCGTTCGATCACGATCGCGTGGCCGAAAACCGCACCTCATTTGGACTCTCCTAGCTCCCTCTACCTATAAATATGTGTGCATCCCCCCATTTTTCGAGGTTGAAACCCTAGCCATCTTCTCCACCGCGCCGCCGGACATGTCCGTCTCACCGGCGGACGCGTCCACCTCGCCGCCACATCGCTCCAACCAATGGGAGTGCGACACCTCAGCTTCGCCGCCGCCCACAGCCACTCAGGCGCCGCCACCTGTCATCCCGCCGGCCTCCTCTCCCCCCATCGATGCGGCCCGCCCGGCCCGCGGGAGGCCCGCCCCGGGCCGCAATGGGCTCCGCCGCCTAGCGCGCCAGATCCGCGCTCCGCCGCCCGACTCCCTTCTTCGCCGCCGCGTACCGTCCGCCGCCCTCCAGCGACGCCCTCCGCCGCGCCTCGCCGGCCGGAGCCGAGCTCCGCCGCGGCCGGCCCGTTCCTCCTCACCGGCCCCGCGCCGCCGTAGGACTTGCCCCTCCGCCGCCTCGCCCGCTCCTGGACGCGGCTAACCTTGCCGGAGCGCGTTGCCCCGATCCCGCGCCGGCCATGGTGCCGCCGTCCTCGTTCTCGTCGTCGGAGAGGCGAGCTTCGCTGGATCCGTCCCGGGAACCCCCGCCTAGATCAGATCCACAGGCGCACCCAAGCAAACATCATCCCTGATCCCCCGGATCTCCTCGTCCCGATCCTCCCCGTCCGGTTTCGGAGGGTATAAATTTCTCTAAGTCCTGAGATCTGCATATTTTTATGTCATTTTCATTGCATCATAACTCCCTCATCGTAGCTCCGATTCACGCGTGTATCATATCAAAATGTCCGTCTCGATGAGTACATAATTTCATCTCATTGCATCATTTTCATTTAAGCTCATCTTGATGCCCGAAATGCTGTTGGAAGAGGGCTATGTGAGGAATATGTCAGATCTGTTTCAGCAAATGGCCTTTTGTCATTTTTGCCATGATTAATGTGTGCATGCTATAATCCTGAGCTCTACATGTGTTTTGTTAAATGCCATGCCATCTTTACAGGGGTGTATGCCATGTATTTTTGTGATCTTTGTGGTGACTAGAACAAGCTTGCAAAGTAGCGTAATCATCGATGCTGATTTCAGGGACTTAGAATTTCACCAAGTCCTTGTCCTGCTTTTCTTGTTATGCCATATGTTCATGTTGTTTCCTAGTGATTCGTGCCTCATTTGAGGATGATCAGCAAGGATGTTTTGTTAATATTGTGGTGCTCTATCCATCCATGTCCTTGTTTGCATTTGTGGAGCACCCTAGCTTGAGTCGATCGAGCTCTACTTTTGCTATAAAATGATCCTGGCAGATTGTTGACATGTTTAGCGATGTTACCGAGGATGTTGCTATTGATCCGTGCATGCTATGTTATTGTTCTTGCCATGTCTAGCTTCTATGCCATGTCTTCTTGATGGGTGTATTCTTAGATTGTCATGCCATGCTCTATAGTGAGTGCATCGAGCTCGTAAACATGCCTACTCGTTAACTGTTTTGCATGCTCCAGTTTTTCACTAAGTCTGAATCTGTTTGTGTTTTTGCTATTTCACATGCTTGTAATTGTACTCTCTGTTCCCTTTTGGCTATGGTCACTAAGTGAATTTTGTTATGTGCTTTGATTAGCTTCATACTATGCCTTTATTTGCCATGATATGTTCTTGTAGCATATAGTTTTCATGCTCTAAAGATTGCGTCCTGATGATAAATTCCAGACTTGTGTTAATTTCACCAAGTCTGAAACCTGTTATCATTTGCACTTTTGCCATGCTTGTTTGAACCTGTTAATGAGTGCATTAGACGTAGCTCAGTGCTAATCTTTTGTCAAGAATCATGAGTGGATCCCTTCCATGTATTTTTTTTGCCATATTTGAGTGCTGTAGCATATTTATCTTGATGCATTTAGAAGGTCACTTGCTGATTATCGCAGACCGGTGCCATATTTGTTTTGCTTGCCATTTCCAAACCGTGCATCCGATTCCGGTGATCTTTATATCAATTTTGACCGAAATCACCTCACCTTTCCAGTGGCATTCTTGGTTTTCCAAGTTGAGTCCAGGTTCAATCATTCCTTTCCAAATCATGCATATGCATCGCATACCGCATCCCGCATATCATGCCATGTTCATGTGTTGGTTGTTTACTATGTTGTGTGCTTCTTTCCGGTGTTGCTTCTTCGGGTTGGTTCCGATTACGTCGTGTTTGTGAGGACCCATTCGACTACATCCGTTTGTCTTCTTCATGGACTCGTTCTTCTTCCTTGTGGGATTTCAGGCAAGATGACCATACCCTCGAAATCACTTCTATCTTTGCTTGCTAGTTGCTCGCTCTTTTGCTATGCCTATGCTGTGTTACCTACCACTTGCTTATCATGCCTCCCATATTGTTAAACCAAGCCTCTAATCCACCTTTTCCTAGCAAACCATTGTTTGGCTATGTTACCGCTTTGCTCAGCCCCTCTTATAGCGTTGTTAGTTGAAGGTGAAGATTGGAGCTTGTTCCATGTTTGGAACATGGTTATTTTGTTGGGATATCACAATATATCTTATTTAATTAATGCATCTATATACTTGGTAAAGGGTGGAAGGCTTGGCCTTATGCCTGGTGTTTTGTTCCACTCTTGCCGCCCTAGTTTCCGTCATATCGGTGTTATGTTCCCGGATTTTGCGTTCCTTACACGGTTGGGTTATAACGGGAACCCCTTGACAGTTCGCTTTGAATAAAACTCCTCCAGCAAGGCCCAACATTGGTTTTACCATTCGCCAGCTAGCCTCTTTTTCCCTTGGGTTATGCCAGCCCAAGGGTCATCTTTATTTTAACACCCCCCGGGCCAGTGCTTGTCTAAGTGTTGGTCCGAAACAGAGCCACTTGCGGCGCCACCTCGAGGAAACTTGAGGGCTGGTTTTAGCTGTACGTAGTGTTCATCTGGTGTTGCCCTGAGAACGAGATATGTGCAGCTCCCATCAGGATGTCGGCGCATCGGGCGGTCTTGCTGGACTTGTTTTACCATTGTCGAGGATGTCTTGTAACTGGGATGTCGAGCCTGATCGGATTGTCTTGGGAGAAGGAATATCCTTCGTTGACCATGAGAGCTTGTGATGGGCTAAGTTGGGACCCCCTGCAGGGATTTGAACTTTCGAATGCCGTGCCCACGGTTATGGGCAGATGGGAATTTGTTAATGTCCGGTTATAGAAAACATGAAGTTTACCTTAATTAAAATACATCAACCGCGTGTGTAACCGTGATGGTCTCTTCTCGGCGGAGACAGGGAAGTGAACACGGTGTTGGAGTTATGCTTGACGTAGGTTGTTCTAGGATCACTTCTTGATCATAGTTTTATCGACCGTGCCTTGGCTTCTCTTCTCGCTCTCATTTGCATATGTTTAGCCACCATAGATGCTAGTCGCTTGCTGCAGCTCCACCTCATACCTTTTACCTTACCCATAAGCTTAAATAGTCTTGATCGCGATGGTGTGAGATTGCTGAGTCCCCGTGACTCACAGATACTCCCAAAACCAGTTTGCAGGTGCCGATGATACCGAGCAGGTGACGCAACCAAGCTCAAGGAGGAGGTCGATGAAGATCTTGTCCTTTGTGTTGTTTCGTTCTAGTTGATCAGTAGTGGAGCCCAGTTGGGACGATCGGGGATCTGTGTAGCATTTGGGCTAGTCTTCTTTTATTTTGGTTCCATAGTCGGACCTTGATTGTATATGGATGATGTAATGCTTTATTCATGTTTTGTGTGAAGCGGCGATTGTAAGCCAACTATGTATCTCTTTCCCTTATGTATTACATGGGTTCTGTGAAGATTACCTCACTTGCGGCATTGCTTTCAATGCGGTTATGCCTCTAAGTCGTGCTTCGACACGTGGGAGATATAGCCGCATCGAGGGCGTTACAAGAAAACTCAACAAAATAACTATCATGTGATTGAAAATTGAAATCATGATGACAAGTTTCATGGTTATCATTATTCAATATATCATACATGTCATCACCATAATCATCATAGATAGGAAGTTTGTTGTCATAGTCAATTGGAACCTCTTCCAAAATAATGGATTCATCATTAAATAAAGTCATAACCTCTCCAAATCCACTTTCATCAATATAATCATCATAAATAGGAGGCATGCAAATTTTCTCATCAAAACTTGGGGGACTAAAAATATCATCTTCATCAAATATAGCATCACCAAGCTTATGGCTTTGCATATCGTTAGCATCATGGATATTCAAAGAGTTCATACCAACAACATTGCAATCATGCACATTATTTGGAGATTTTTTGTCAAACATTTTATAGAATTCTTCTTCTATCAATTGAGCACAATTTTGATTTCCATCAGTTTCACGAAAGACATTATAAAGATGAATAATATGATGCAACCTCAATTCCATTTTTTAGTTTTCTTTTTATAAACCAAACTAGTGATAAATCAAGAAACTAAAATATTCAATTGCAAGATCTAAGGATATACCTTCATGCACCCACCTCCTCGACAACGGTGCCAGGAAAGAGCTTGATGTCTACTACACAACTTGGTTCTTGTAGACTCGTGTTGGGCCTCCAAGCGTAGAGTTTTGTAGGACAATAGCAAATTTCCCTCAAGTGGATGACCTTAGATTTATCAATTCATGGGAGGTGTAGTATGAATATGGTCTCTCTCAAACAACGCTGCAACCAAATAATAAAAATCCTCTTGTGTCCCAAACACACCAAATACAATGGTAAATTGTATAGGTGCACTAGTTCGGCGAAGAGATGATGATACAAGTGTAGTAATGATAGCAGATATTGATTATTGTAATAGAACAATAAAAATCAGCAAGGTAGCAATTGGTAAAATGGAGCACAAACAGTATTGCAATGCTTGAAAATGAGGCCTAGGGTTCGTACTTTCACTAGTGCAATCTCTCAACAATGCTAATATAATTGGATCATATAACCATCCCTCAACATGCGATGAAGAATCACTCTAAAGTTCCTAGCTAGCGGAGAACATAAGAAGAAATTGTTTGTAGGGTATGAAACTACCTCAAAGCTCTTTCAGATCAATCTATCCTAGAGTTTGTACTAAAATAACACCAAGCTATTCTTTTCGATCGATCTAACCAAGAGTTCGTACTAAAATAACACCATATGATACACATCAACAAACTCTAATGTCACCTAGATACTCCAATGTCAGCACGAGTATCCATGAGTTGATTATATCATATGCATCAAACAATTTCAGATTCATAATACTCAATCCAACACAAAGAACCTTAAAGAGTGCCCCAAGATCTCTACCAGAGAAACAAAGACGAGAATGTGCATCAACCCCTATGCATAGCTTACCCCAATGTCACCTCGGGAATCCGTGAGTTGAGTGCCAAAACACATAGCAAGTGAATCAATATGATAGCCCATTGTCACCATGGGTATTCATAGCAAGACATACATCAAGTGTTCTCAAATCCATAAAAGTATTCAATTCGATAAGAACGAAATCTCAAAGGGAAAACTCAATTCACAACAAGATAGAGAGGAAAAACACCATATGATCCAACTATATTAACAAAGCCCGCGATACATCAAGATCATGACATCTCAAGAACACGAGAGAGAGAGAGAGAGAGATTAAACACATAGCTACTAGTACAAACCCTCAGCCCCGAGGGTGGACTACTCCCTCCTCATCATGGTGGCCGCCGGGATGATGAAGATGGCCTCCGGTGATGATTTCCCCCTCCGGCAGAGTGCCGGAACGGGGTCTAGATTGTTTTTTCATGTCTATAGAGGCTTGCGGTGGCGGAAATTTTGATCTAGGGTTATTTCTGATGGTTTCTCTATTTATAGGATTTTTCAGCGTTGGAATCACACGAAGATGGGCCTCGAGGTGGGCACAACCCACCTGGACGCGCTTGGGCCTCCTGGCACACCCAGGTGTCTTGTGCTCACCTCCTTCACCTTCTGGTCCTCCCAGGAAGCTTCTAGTGCCTTTTTTGTTCCAAAAAAATCGTCAAAAATTTTCGTTGCATTTGGAGAACTTTTATTTCTACACAAAAAACAACACCACGATAGTTCTGCTCAAAACAACGTGAGTCCGGGTTAGTTCCATCCAAATCATACCAAAACCATATAATTTTTTTGTAAACATGGCATGGATACTTCATAAATTATAGATACATTGGAGACGTATCAGGCATATGCGATGCCGAGATCTATCTCAAACACGAGTGGTTACACAACTGTTTGTGATATGCCAAATATGCCAAACGCTGCATCCCTGCTACTTGTGTGTGCTCACATCAGCATCGCGTTGGTACAACAAGCTACTATACAAATGGTTTTTAACCCCTTTCCACGAAGGAGTTTTAAACTGCCGCCTTGCCTGTGTGTGTGATAGGGGTCCTTCCCATACGACCCGGAAACCGTCGAGGGTAGGGAGTCATGATGCAGACACGTTGCCAAATGTAATCCTATGTGATGCAGCAACATATCGCACACACACCACATTTTGGTACACGTATGGGATTGGTGATCAATCGCCCACGTCTCTCACGAGTCAAACATTTCTAATTACACAGTGAAACCAAATGGTGTGCGAAATAGTACCTCAGGCACACGGGCCATCATAGGAACTTTGTGCGATATGTGCCCCATTGCACACGAGTATTCTATGGCAATCATCTGCCATGCATGACACCATTGCACACGTTTCCTAAATAATTACCGTGTGCGATAATGTGCTATCACAAATGGTTTTAGGAGCCCCTTCACACACATACAAGTGCTGCAAATCGTCTGCGATTTGTTGTGCATCATCGATGGTTGCGGTATGAGTGACGTGTGCTTTTCGTTCTGGATCGCACATGTTTCCTGAACAATCTACGAGTGGGATTGCATTGGGAATGTTTCCTATAAGCTCTCATGTGCGATAATGTGCTTTCACAAATGGTTCAGGAGCCCCTACACACACATAGAAGTGCTGCAAATCATCTTTTGTTTGTTGTGTATGACCGATGGTTCCGCTATGATTGACGTGTGCTTTCCATTCTAGATTGCACACACTCATTTAGTTGAATTGTGTGTGCATGAATGGCCGGGTTAAAGCAAAAATATCACATTTAAACCGCCATGCAAAAAGCAAATTCGCCACAATATGCAATTGAACAAATAGTGTCCACAGGAAGAACATTCATCAGAATTCGCAACAATATGCAGGTGCTATACAAATGGGTTTTCACCCCTTTCCGCAACGGTGTTCTGAACCGTCGCCTAGTGAGTGACTGTGATAGGGGGGGGGGGTCCTTCCCACACGACCTAGAAACCGTCGGGGATAGGCCCTCCCGGCACACCCGCTCGTCAAAATGAGGTTGTATGTGATGGGCAAGCGAACAAATACGATTATACATGCCTAATCAGTTCCGGTCGTAAGTACATCCCACACAGTCAGTCCCAAACAAACGTTTCTGTTTGTTATGTACATTTCACATAGTCAATCCAAGGAATACGTTTCCATTCTTATGTACATCCCACACAGTCAATCCAGGGAAAACATTTCCGTCCGTATGTACATCCCACACTCAATCCAAGGAAAACGTTTCCGTTCGTATATACATCCCACCTAGTTTTATGTATAGACTCGTGTGTGATAGGTGTAACTATCACACACGTCTGCCTCGGTTAACCATTTTCTTTTATTCAACTACATCACACACGATTTGATGAAGAAAACTTTATGGCATTGGGCTATCCATCACAAGCGGTTTTACTGCTAGAACCGTTTGCAAAGTTCCATGACCCATTTAGTAGGTTTATTAGTTTACAATTAATAATTCCAGTATTACGCAAATTCACATTTCATATCGAACAACTGTTTGCCAATTTCATATCAGGCACATAAATATATTTTAACATCACCGTACAATAGCTACCTGAAAACAACACAGTACAACATATAGCTAGTTCAGCTTCATAAGAACAATATTAGAACAATATATTCATTCTCTAATAGAGATCATCCAGGCTTGTCTTATCCACCTCTGCTTTCAGTTCAGTAAGAACCAGTTTAGCACTGGCCAATTGGGAAAGTGCCTCCTCCTTCGCCAAAACCATCTTAGCAAAGTCTGATTTAAAAAATCTGAGCTCATTCTCCACCTTCCACTTTTTATCCCGCATCTTCAAATATTCTTGAGCGTTGACAACACTTTCTCTAAGCCTACCTCTGTTCTCTTCCTCATACATGCTCCAAAGCTTTGCTAGGCACATCTTCAAAGACTGTGGCCACTCTTGATCAACCCACTCCAGGTAAGAACACTTCCATTCATCCTACAATATTTAAAACTAGATCAGTGACAATTGTAGGGGAAATGAGTTTATAGCAACATAGAAAATCACCCATACTTATTTTGAAAAACTGAAGAAACAGGTTAATTACGACATATCTTCTCAAAAAGATCAATGTGCAAATGAATTAATTGCTACTGAGACAACAACCAAATTCTGAAACATCAGAAGCTATAATTAACTACAACAATGCTACAAGTTCTTACTCATGTAAACAAACTGAACATTTTATGAGGAAGCTAAATATAACTGCAGCAGCATAGCGACAGTGTTTGGATGACCGCAAATTGATACTAACAGGTGTGTACATGCACAAATTTAATAACATGGAACTAATAGCACTAAGGCTGTCCACTATGTATGCCAAAACCAGTGTAAAGACAACTGTTGCTACATTTCGCACTGGTGCCCTGCACTGGCGAGCCGATGCAGCAAGAAAAAATTAGGGACCCGGACTCCGGAGCACCTAGTTGATCCGATACCCAGTTCCTTCGTGCCATAAAGATTTAGTATTTTACTGCTTGGCTGCTCGAATGTGTGGACCAAAGTTGGCTACACAAACTACTGAAGCGGTGCCAAATAATTTTCTAATGGCACTGCTGATGAGATGGCAACATTTTTACATCTAGGTACAAACTATGACACTGTCTTAGGATGCGTTTGGTTGAAGGTGTGGTATGAATGGGTTGGGACCATGACAGTGTCTGAATCACATCTAATAAATGATTTGTAACAACGAAAGTGGGGCTAACCTTCTCTGCACATGCCAGAAACTTCCTCCCACTATCCGTAGATTCAAACGCAACTAGCTTCACGCATGGAGATTTATGGTGACAACGAGCAGACAGATCTTCAGCCACCCTGCTCCATTCGTTGCAACTGATGGTCCTAGGGAGCTACAAGAGGAAGAAATGACTCAAACCGACCGTCAGGTTAAAATCCTTCATTCCAAGTCATAGCCCGAGAGAGAGAGAGAGAGAGAGAGAGAGAGAGAGAGAGAGAGAGAGAGAGAAGAGAGGCATACCCGGGTGGTTAAGGAGTCGTCACCGTTGGAGGAACCGCTGGAGAGGTCATTGAAGAAGTCCATGGCGACCTTGGCGGTAGGATGCGAGACGGCAAGAGCGAAGAAGCAAGCGAGGAAGCGGCTACAACTTAGGAAGGAAGGAAGGAAGGAGGAAACTGGGGAAGTGTGACTTG
>NC_041392.1:339364535-339465459 GCF_002162155.2 Triticum dicoccoides
AGGCCAAAAATTTCAAAATGTGGAGGGAAACTTTGCGCGTGGTGCCGCCGGACACCATTCACTTTGAACGATCGTGTGCATCGCAAACGATTCTTCTGCTTTACGCGCATGGGATGAGTTTGATAATTCAAAATTTGGTGGAAATTTCCCTGGGCGCTGTCCTCATCCACGCCATTGCATAATTTAGTATCGCTTGCTAATTAGCGCACACAAAAGAGCATACAACACACTGACCACACTTACTGAATCGAGCAATTTTATTAATTAAACAGAGCCAGTTGACCTAAACATTTCTCTAACAAAATACCAGCATTAAAAACAAAGCCTAAGTACGCATAATTTTAACAAAGCCGCCACTGCACTGGCCTATGCATCGCCAGTGTGACATGAGACGTCGATGACTTGTCCTGGCGACATGTCGCCGTTGGTGGACTCCGCGTGCCCCCTGCTGAAGTCAACCGTGTCATCGTCCTCGTCCTCGGCGCCACCCTCAAGTTTGTAGTACTTGTAGTAGTGGCTGTGCCAGAGCTCGCGTTGGTACTCTATCGCCGATTCCTCGACGGACAGACTCTTCTCTACCTTGACCTCGGCCACGCGCAACTCCTCCCGGCGCTCCTCGATCTCCGCCACCTCCTACATCTCCATCTCCCGCTCAGCAATCTCATGAGGAAGCAGGTGCTCCATGGCCGCTGAGGGAGTCCGGGATTAGGGGTCTCTGAACAGCCGGATTATATCCTTTGGCCGGACTGATGGACTATGAAGATACAAGATTGAAGACATCGTCTCATGTCCGGATGGGACTCTACTTGGCGTGGAAGGCAATATAGGCAGTACGAATATGGATATCTCCTCCTTTGTAACCGACCTTATGTAACCCTAGCCCCCTCCGGTGTCTATATAAACCGGAGGGTCTTAGTCCGTAGGACACAACAACATACAATCATACCATAGGCTAGCTTCTAGGGTTTAGCCTCTCTGATCTCGTGGTAGATCTACTCTTGTACTACCCATATCATCAATATTAATCAAGCAGGACGTAGGGTTTTACCTCCATCAAGAGGGCCCGAACCTGGGTAAAACATCTTGTCCCCTGCCTCCTGTTACCATTCGCCTTAGACGCACAGTTCGGGACCCACTACCAGAGATCCGCCGGTTTTGACACCGACATTGGTGCTTTCATTGAGAGTTCCTCTGTGTCGTCACCGTTAGGCTTGATGGCTCCTACGATCATCAATAGCGATGCAGCCCAGGGTGAGACTTTTCTCCCCGGATAGATTTTTGTATTCGGCGGCTTCGCACTGCGGGCTAACTCGCTTGGCCATCTGGAGCAGATCAAAAGTTACGCCCCTGGCCACCAGGTCAGGTTTGGAAGCTTAAACTACACGACCAATATCCGCGGAGACTTGATCATCGACGGATTCAAGCCTCTGCCTTGTGCGTCGCGCGGTCACGATGAGTACGATTTAGCTCTACCATCAGACAGTGTTAAGAAGATCGCACCGGCAGCCGCTCCGACCCTCAATTCGGAGCCAGTTGCGCCATCCATGGACGGGTGGATGGACCCTGCCACGGAGGCCTTACCCTCAGCAGCGTTCGAGCCGAATATCAACCTTACCCTTCACGAGAGCCGTGTTGCCAAACTGCCGGATCCTTCCCCGGCCACGGACTCCGAACCGCCTGCGCCCGTGCCTATCAAATCCGACTAGGTGCCAATCATGGAGTTCACCTCCGCGGATATCTTTCAGCACTCGCCCTTCGGCGACATACTGAATTCATTTAAGTCTCTCTCCTTGTCAGGAGAGTCCTGGCCGAACTATGTCCGACAGGATTGGGATGTGGATGACAAAGAAATTCGCCGCCCACCCACCACCCACTTAGTATCCATTGTCGATGACTTAACCGACATGCTCAACTTCGACTCCGAAGACATCGACGGTATGGACGACGATGCAGGAGGCGAACAGGAACCACTGCCCACAGGGCACTGGACGCCCACTTCATCACATGACATATACATGGTGGACACACCAAAAGAAGACGACGAGGAGGAACGGAAGGACGCAACAGAGGGTTGTCCCCTCGAGAAGTAGTCAAAGCGGCGGCGTAAGCGCCACCCCAAATCCCGCCTCGGCAGAAACAACGATCATATAGACCCAGCCTTAGAGCAGGGTGAACAATCGCCGGACCACGACAACACGGAGAATCCAACCGAATAACCCGACTCTGTCAAAGATAATAGTCCGGACGACATCACACCGAACGTACACCCAGAGAAACAGAATGCCCGTAAAAGGCTTGTTGCCACCGCGAGGAGTCTAAAAAAGCAGAAGCAAAGGCTCAAGGCTGCGCAAGACACACTCAGAATCAGATGGAGTAAAGTACTCAACACAGCAGCGAAGTACGGCGGTAATCGCCCCACCAAGAGCTACCCGAAGCGGAAGTTGCTACCTGAATTCGATGAGGAGGCCCTAGATCCCCCGCAACCAAAAATTAAAACGGCCATCTGGCCGGATAGATGACCTCACGGCCAACATAGAGCGGCAAACAATGCCACACATAAGCCAATACGCGATCCACGCGAGGGCTCGCATCAAAGGGATGGCGCAACCAGATCCATCTATGGACCACACAAACACGCTCCAGCATACAATGCAACGCAACAAACATCCGAACATCACAATACACCCAGACACAGGGGTGCCGCACACCCCCTATGTTTCACCGACGAGGTGCTGGACCATGCATTTCCAGAGGGATTCAAACCCGTAAACATAGAGGCATACGACGGAACAACAGACCCTGGGGTCTAGATTGAGGACTATATCCTCCATATCCATATGGCTCGAGGAGATGATCTCCATGCCATCAAGTACTTACCCCTCAAGCTCAAAGGGCCAGCTCAGCACTGGCTCAAAAGCCTCCCCGAAAGCTCCATTAGAAGCTGGGAAGAGCTCGAAGACGCTTTTCGGGCAAATTTTCTAGGGACTTATGCCCGATCTCCGGATGCGGACGATTTAAGTCATATAACTCAACAGCCCGGAGAGTCAGCCCGAAAGCTTTGGAACATGTTTCTTACTAAAAAGAACCAAATAGTCGACTGTTCGGACGCCAAAGCCTTGGTAGCTTTTAAACACAGCGTCCGAGATGAATGGCTTGCCAGACACCTCGGCCAAGAAAAGCCGAGAACAATGGCAGCATTAACAAGCCTCATGACCCACTTTTGCGCGAGCGAGGACAGCTGGCTAGCCTGATGCAGCACCAGCGACCCAAGTACATCCAAAGTTAGAGATGAAAACGGGAAATCATGTCGCAACAAAAATAATAAGCGCCGGAATAAAGAAG
The DNA here is from genome assembly GCF_002162155.2 of Triticum dicoccoides. Taxonomy (NCBI): domain Eukaryota; kingdom Viridiplantae; phylum Streptophyta; class Magnoliopsida; order Poales; family Poaceae; genus Triticum; species Triticum dicoccoides. The sequence continues at coordinate 339,367,878 of NC_041392.1, forward strand.
ACAACCCGAAGAGCATGGCGGTAAACGCCGGATTCAAAAGCTCTCGGCCAGGTCAGCAAAAGCCGCCCTATAAAGGCGCCAGAGATGAACTTTCCAGCCTAAACAAAATTCTGGACCAAATATGTCAGATCCATAGCACCCCTGATAAACCTGCAAATCATACCCACAGAGAATGTTGGGTCTTCAAGCAGTCCGGCAAGCTCAACGCCGTACACAAGGGGGAGGATACACCAAGCGAAGACGAGGATGAGCCTCTCAAGCAAGACACTGGGGAACAAAAGAAATTTCCACCAGAAGTCAAAACAGTACACGTGTTACACGTGATCAAGGGGAGAAACAAAGCGGCACTCCCAGAGAAATATGCCCAAGGGCCTATCACCGCGGAGTCCTTCCACTAGCCATCCCAACCGATCACTTTTGACCATCAGGATTACTCAGCAAGTATCTGGCGTGTAGGATGGGCTGCCTTGGTATTAGATCCAATAATTGACGGATACCACTTCACACGAGTCCTGATGGATGGTGGCAGCAGTCTAAACCTGATATATCAGGATACAATCCGCAAAATGGGGATAGACCCAACGAAAATTTGCCACAACAATACCACCTTTAAAGGAGTAACGCCCGGCCCAGGGGCTCATTGCACGGGCTCCCTGCTACTAGAGGTTATATTCGGCTTCCCCGATAACTTCCGTAGCAAAAATTTAACCTTCCACATTGCTCCGTTCCAAAGTGGCTATCAAGCACTACTTGGACGCGAAGCTTTCGCTCGCTTTAATGCAATACTGCATTACGCTTCCCTCACACTTAAGATACCCAGTCCACGTGGCATCATTACAGTAAATGGAAATATTGAGTGATCCCTGCGTGCCGAAGAGAGGCAGCCGCACTCTAAAACGGCCTCACCAGCTAAAGCATTTGATAGGTCGTCAAGACTATGGACACGGTTAGACGAGTCCGATGCAGCTATATGTAATTCATACAGGTTTGATGGCCACACCCCTATTACAAATACAAGGGGCTCAACGCGTGCAGACAAGTGGCAATTTTTACTCATCTTGAATTGTACATGGTTTCTTTAATATAACCTACCTTTTTGCACGACAACTTTTCACCTAAGTTCCTCTCTTTTATAGATGACCATCGTGCTACACCCGTCCAGGATATGACATAACGGAGACACAGGCGCAGACGTGTAGCAGGGACCCGTTCCAAGGATTCTTTTTAGATTAAGACCCTGCGTAAACCTTTCTTACTGTCTCTTGTTGATACACACCCCTCGGATTCTCAGTACTATTGAGAAGGATGCTGACGTCTTGGTATGTGGCCACGTCAGAATAATGCACGTACCTGGACACCAGGGGCTTCTTACAAAGGGCACTATTTAGGCCCGGTTTATACCATAAAAGACCGAATACCTTAGGGAGTGTTCGGTGTCGCGAGCTTGGCCTTATATGCATCAGCTCCGAATCATGTCTTTGGTCAAATGTTGGGTTTGCCCGGCTCCTGTGTTTTGCTGCCTTATGTTCCGCTCTATCGGCTAAGGAGGCACCAAGAGAACTACTGCGATTGTGCCCGGTTCATCCGGATGAGCACCTCAGTAGAGAAAGCCGAAAACTGACTGTCAGGATATAGCGTGAGACTGGTTAACCACTCGATGACCCATCGGAATGTTAGAATTCCTCCTCCTTAACGAAGGGCCGTTTCCCGGCCAGGCATGTACGCACCCCGAATTCGGGAGAGTGCGGAGCCACCAGGGGCTATATAGTAGCCCCACCGTCAAACTCCTATGGCTAAGTGAAAGTGTTAAAGCATTATAGTCCGGTTGCCTCATTCGCTGCACTATCACCTCCTTATTAGGACCAAGACGTTGGATTAAGTGTGAACACGTGTTTTCTGTGAACACCCCCGCATTATATGCGTGGGGGCTGAAGCCGACGAATGCAATCTTTCAGGTTATATATATATATATACATATATATATAAACGGCCGCACAGGAGGCATCATATTACTTTCAAGCAAAAATATAAATACAACCTTAATAAATTTGATAAACATTGTTTTTACAATGGGAATACATGTCACTCAAACATAATATTCTTCGAGCACTGGGCCTCTATCAAACGAGCACCCTCAAGAACTTCTTCAAAATAGTGCTCGACAGCCACTCGGCCTATGGCCGAACCCTGCGCCGCAACAGTGGTAGCATCCATCTCCGCCCAGTATGCTTTGACACGGGCAAGGGCCATCCGCGAGCCTTCTATGCATGCCGACCTCTTCATCACATTGATGCGCGGCACCGCACCAAGGAACTGCTGCACTAAGCTGAAATAGCTGTTCGGCTTCGGCTTTTCCGGCCACAGATGATCTATGACGGACCTCATGGCGAGTCCGGGCAATCTATTGAGTTCGGCCCATTCGGACAGTTGATCAGTTAGTGGAAGAGGATGCTCTGGAACATTAAACTGCGACCAGAATAGCTTGTCCACTTCACGATCTGTTTGATCTCGGAAGTATTCGGCCGCATCGACAACACTCGCCGTCAAATCCAGATATGCGTCTGCCGAACTCCACAACCGATCCAGAGGAGCATACCGCGGATCTCCGAACTTCCTCCACAGCAAAAAGGGCTTCCCAACCACAATATCACCAGCTTCACGCAGCTCTTCCTTCTTTGCCCTCATGGCAGAGCGGGTGTCATTGGCCGCCATCGTGGCCTTTTCGAGGCCCGTCTCCTTCGCTTGGTTTTCTTCTTCAAGGAACGGGCAACGGTCGAAAGTGTCTTTTAAATTTACAGCCATCTTGGCCATCTTTTCTTTGCTCTCGCAATGCGCGGCCTTCTCGGCTCTTAACTCTTCGGCCGCCTTTAAAGCGGCCGCATTACTAATCCTTGTTTATTCGTTGGCTCGGGCAAGTTCCGCCCGAAGGGTCTCCACGGCGGCAGCTCCATCTGCAGTCACAACATATTAAAGATACTGGCATCACGCTGCTCTTACTATGTGACATTGACCAGAAAAACATTACTTACCCTGTGCCTCGTCAAGCCGCTTGTTAACAAGCTCGATGTCGGCATCTACCGCATCCAGTTGCCGCTTTAGTTCGGCAAACTCATTAGTCCGGCCAGCCACCGGAGCTTCCATCACCTGCACATAAAGCGGTATGGTTATTACCTGGGACTATGATCCTCTGTTCACCGCCGTTCTCGGCGACAACCTGAGTCTCAGGGGCTACTATCTACACAGGGCACACCTAAAAATGTGCGGTACCATCACAGATGTACATCATTTTTACGTACCTCAAAGCCCGTCAGTAGACTCATAAAGGTGTCATGCAACCCGCTTTCGGCGGATGAAATCCTTTCCATCACCGTACCCATCAATGTACGATGTTCTTCCGAGATGGTCGCCCGCCTTAGCAGATCCCTCAGTGCGCCCGACCTCATACCAGACGGCGCCGGACTCTTTTGTTTGCTCTCTTCGAGAGCCGGATGCTGGGGACTTCGGGTGACTATAGGATTATCTTTTGGCCTCACCGGATCCAGAGAGGCCCTCCGTGAAGACACTTCAAGGTCGCCCGCTTCTTGAGCGGGGGAGTCCGGGGGAGGCGTTTCGCTCTCCATCATCTTTGGAATAAGGTCCCCTGAAGACGAGCTCCGTTGAGAAGGGCTAAGATCCGAACTGCGAGATAAACGCTTCGGTTATTTTCCTCGGAAGTCAGGTAGAATATATTTAGTATTAAGTATATTTTGATCACTTATGGCTCGTTAGAGGGATGATCCCCGCGTGGACTTTGTGCGGCAAAAGCACCCTCGGAGGCAGGACCCTCTGGTGGAGACTTCTTCTCTCGTTTGGAAGCCTTGGTTTCCGGATCTTCAGAGGCGGTCCTCTTCCTTCCCCGAAGTGAGAGAAGGTCAGATTCTTCCCCTTGGTTATCCTCCTTCACGGAGGCGCTCATTCCCTCGGTTGGAATTGGTAGCGATGGGGGCCCGCTTTCGACCTCATTATTCCCCCCTTTATCTTCCTTTGAGGGCTCCGAGCAAGGTGCTAGCTCGAGCATCTTTTCCAGTACCGGATTCTCCAAACCCTCAGGAAGGGGGGCCGAACACCGAATCATCTTCGCCTTTGTTAGCCAGTCCTGGTCAAAGAGCGATTTCTCAGAATGACGTCATGGTAAATGAAAGATGGTGTGTTCGTCTAGAGGATTACTTACTTGGTCGGCGGTACGGTTGCTGCTCAGGCCCACGTCCTCGGTAGTATCCGGACACTCTATTTGGGGTCCGAATAATGATTTGTACATCTCCTCGTGCGTCAGGCCGAGGAAATTCTAAATAGTGCGCGACCCTTCTAGGTTGAACTCCCACATGCGGAGGGGCCGACATTTGCAAGGCTGGACTCGACGAACCAGTATGACTTGCACCACCGTAACCAGAATGAAATCTCCATCGAAGAGATCTTGAATGCGGCTTTGCAGTATAGGCACGTCCTTGGCTGGACCCCAGCTCAGCCCTCTGCTAATCCATGACATCAGTTTTGGTGGAGGGCCCGAGCGGAAAGCAGGGGCGGCCACCCACTTGGCACTTCTGGGAGCTGTGATGTAAAACCACTCCCGCTGCCATAATCCGGACACCTCTGGAAAGGAACCCTTTGGTCATGGAGCTCTAGCGATTTTACTTATTAATGCACCTCCGCATGCTATGTGCTGCCCCTCGACCATCTTCGGCTTCACGTCAAAGGTCTTGAGCCACAGGCTGAAGTGAGGGGTAATGCAGAGGAAGGCCTCACATACGACAATAAATGTGGAGATGTGGAGACATGAGTCCGGGGCTAGATCGTGGAAATCTAGCCCGTAATAGAACATCAAACCCCTAACAAAGGGATCCAGGGTGAGGCCTAGGCCTCGGAGGAAGTGGGAGATGAACACAACGTCCTCGTTGGGTTCGGGAGTAGGGACGACCTACCCTCGGGTAGGCAGCCAATGTGAAACCTCGGCGGTCAGGTATGTGGCCTCCCTCAACTTCTTGATATCCTCTTCCGTAATGGAGGAGGGCATCCATCGGCCTTGAAGGCTTGATCCAGACATGATTGAAGGTCCGAAGCACCTGACCCGGGCTTTGGGTGTTAGAACTCGAGGCGGGGGAAGGATTCGATTGAGCACGGGAGGGAAAAAGTAAAAACCTTGTCCCTTTATAAAGAGGGTGAATATCAAGGGTCCTCCTAGTGGCCGTTTGGGACTTTCCTAAAATCTAGGAGTCCTAGGCACGGCTGGGTTAACCATGACCGTATTGATGAGAATCCCGTAATTAGGGGAACACGATCTCTGCTCTGACAAGACGTGTCAAGGAACCGCCTCGCGTTATGTGTGGAGCTGGTTGAAGAAAAATAGTTCGAATAATCACCGAGTCATGGCCTGACGTCATGTTGCCAAAGCATGTCAGCAGATTAAGATTTGTGGAAATATTATTCTCTCTACGGTGGTATGTGGAATTTATTTTGCAGGGTCGGACACTATCCTGGTATTCAAACTCTTCTGTGATATGTTCGGAGGAGGAACCCGCCTTGCAATGCTGAAGACAACACTGCGTGCCGAACTCATCGTCATTGAAGCTTGGTTCAGGGGCTACTGAGGGAGTCCGGGATTAGGGGTCTCCGGACAGCCAGATTATATCCTTTGGCCGGACTGATGGACTATGAAGATACAAGATTGAAGACTTCGTCTCGTGTCTGGATGGGACTCTACTTGGTGTGGAAGGCAAGCTAGGCAGTACGGATATGGATATCTCCTCCTTTGTAACCGACCTTGTGTAACCCTAGCCCCCTCCGGTGTCTATATAAACCAGAGGGTCTTAGTCCGTAGGACACAACAACATACAATCATACCATAGGCTAGCTTCTAGGTTTAGCCTCTCTGATCTCGTGGTAGATCTACTCTTGTACTACCCATATCATCAATATTAATCAAGCAGGATGTAGGGTTTTACCTCCATCAAGAGGGCCCGAACCTGGGTAAAACATCGTTTCCCCTGCCTCCTGTTACCACCCGCCTTAGACGCACAGTTCGGGACCCCCTACCCGAGATCCGCCGGTTTTGACACCGATAGCCACCTCGGACATGGGTTGCATGCTAGATTCCGAGGTGTCCTCGAATATCTTGGCGTGCACGTCCTTGATCTTGGCGTGGATGGCCTCGACCCGGACCAGGGTGACATCGGCAGCACAGACGGCAGCTCGAGCGCTCTCGGCATTTGCAGCCGTCGTCACAGCAGCAGTTGCAGCCATCTCGGCTGCTCTAGCTGCCCTGTCGGCTGCTGTAGACGCCCTTTCGGCGGATGCGGCCACGCTTAATGCGGATGCGGCGGCACTCTCAGCGTAGGCGGCCGCGCTCTCTGCGCAGGCTGCGATGCTCGGGGAGGACGCGGCCACCATATGGGCCTTCACGAAGCGTTTCTACGGCGTCATCTTGGCAAGAAGGGGTTGCGGGAATGGGGATCGGGATTCATGGATTCAGGGGTTACCGGCACTGAAGCAGACGAGCCGGCGAAGCTTAAGGAGGAAGACTTAAATAGACCCATGAATTTTCATCGCAAAGGGTTCCTAGAAAGAACCATGTGTGATGTTGTTGATATTTTTTATTAGCTGTGAAAGACGAATTTGGAGTAAAGTGGGAACGGATGGTGTTTTAAATGTACGAGAAAATTTATAGTACTAATACAACTATCATGTCAAATTTTGGAAAATTTCAGGGGTCATTTGACCTTTTAAGGCATTTAAGTGATTTTCTATCCATTTAATGACCGCAATTCAAACTTGAAATACATGTACATGCAACAGCTAACCATAACGGTTTGAAAAGTCATATTTAGTGTACTTGTGTGCGAGTTAATTCCATGTGAAGTAAATTGGAAGGAATTTTAAAACATATTGGTCTCACGGCTATGACACAATTAAGCATGGAGTGCCATGGCATTTAAATTCCAAAAAATTAAAAAAAGATCAGAAACACATGAAACCTTGCTTGATGTAATGTCATGCCACCAAGATGATGTGGTAATTTTTTGGCATGTTTGACGAAACTTTGGACACATACCCCTCACAAACTGAAGCAACTCACTAGAAGGCTCGTGGTTCTGAGAGGGAACAATGCATGTTTGATTACGAACGACAGATAGCTTCCTCTTACGACCTTCAATTTTTTCTACATTTAACGTGCACTAATAAAACTGTCATGTGAAAATTAGGAAAATTCTAGGGGTCATTTGACCTTTTAAAGATATTTAAGTGATTTTCTAGCCATTGAATGACCGTAATTCAATTTTGAACTACATCTACATGCAACAGCTAACCATAACGGTTTGAAAAATCATATTTGTGTCCTTCTGTATGAGTTAATTCCATGTGTAGTAAATTAGAAGGAATTTTCAAACATATTGGTGTCACGACATGGACACATGCATGGAGTGCCATGGCATTTAAATTCCAAAAAATTAAAAAATGATCAGAAAACATGAAACCTTGCTTGATGTAAGGTCATGCCACCAAGATGATGTGGTAAAATAATTGGCCTGTTTGATGAAAGTTTGGACCCACACCCCTCACAAACCATAGCAACTCACTAGAAGGCTCATGGTTCCGAGAGGGAACAATGTATGTTTGATGACGAACATGAGATTGCTTGCTCTTATGGCCTTCAAATTTTTCTACATTTAACGTGCACTAATACATCTATCATGTGAAAATTTGGAAAATTCTAGGGGTCATTTGACCTTATAAAGACATTTAAGTGATCTTCTATCCATTTAATGACCGTAATTCAAATTTGAACTACATCTACATGCAACGGCTAGCCATAACGGTTTGAAAAATCATATCTTTGTGTACTTGTGTGTGAGTTAATTCCATGTACAGTAAATTAGAAGGAATTTTCAAACATATTGGTGTCACGGTCAGGACACACATGCATGGAGTGCCATGCCATTCAAATTCCAAAAAAAAAGATTAGAAACACATGAAACCTTGCTTGACGTAATGTCATGCCACCAAGATGATGTGGTAAAATAATTGGCCTGTTGGACGAAAGTTTGGACACACACCCCTCACAAACCGGAGCAACTCACTAGAAGGCTCGTGGTTTCGAGAGGGAACAATGCATGTTTGATGACGAACAGGCGATAGCTTTCTCTTATGGGCTTCAAAAAAATTCTACAATTAATGTGCACTAATACAACTGTCATGTCAAAATTTGGAAAATTTCAGGGGTCATTTGACCTTTTAAAGATATTTAAGTGATTTTCTAGCCATTTAATGACCGTAATCCAAATTTGAACTACATCTAGATGCAGCGGCCAACCATAACGGTTTGAAAAAAATTGAGTACTTGTGTGCGAGTTAATTCCATGTGCAGTAAATTGGAACGAATTTTCAAACATATTGGTGTCACGGCTTGGACACGTGCATGGAGTGCATAGCATGGCATTTAAATTCCAAAAATTTAAAAAATCATGAGACGACGTAAATATTTGGTGCTCAAAAAAGAAAATGTAAAGATCTGGCAATACAATTGGCCCCACACGATTGGCACTCTATTTCGCGCCTTGAGGTGAGTGGCGCGGGTTATTAACCAGACACGGTTCTGTATTGGAAACCGTTAGCTATTAAGTTCACACACGGATTTTGCTACGGGAATCATGTGTAATTCAAACTACAATACTCGTAAATTCCAGCGACCGGCGTGTGTACTGTTCCTGTCGATCTAGATTCCGTCCGCCAATAAATACTAACTTGCTTACGCCGTCCCGCCTGCATTTTCATCTACATCCTTCCCTAGCTCGCCCTCTCTCTCTATCTCTCTCTCTCTCTCAAATCTCGACCATGGCGCTATCGATCTGCCCACGCACCGACGAGGTGGTGCCGTCCCCCGAGGATGCTCAGCCAAAGAGCAGTGACAAGGAGGACCCCTACGCGCCGCCGGACGCGGTTGCGTCGGACCCCCAACTTTGGAGTCATTTTGGGGCCAGTACAATCATTGTCTATGGAAGTCGCTGCGCTAGCTGAGAAAGCCAGGAAAGTGGCGTTCAGAAAGGAGATGGCGAAGGAGGAAGCCAGGTACAAGGCAGCCTGTGAAGCCCGTGATGCCGCCTGGAAAAAGGAGGCGGTGGAGCTTTGGGGCGGGCGTGTTGTCATGCAGAGAAGGTGTACGAAGACGGGTACTTCACGAGGAAGGTCAAAGGCACTAGGTGCCTCATCGCTGCGTGGAGGTGGGCCGATAAGCTCCAGCGTGCCACTGATGAGGAGCTCTGGTGGGCGCCCAATGAAATGGCAAGATCGTTCGCGCTTGTCCACCAACAAGAGGCAGATCGGTATGTCAAGCGCTGCGAGGCGGAGGCGGCGAAGTACTGCCTCCCCACTGGGAAGACGCTGCGCACCAAGGAGCTGCTGGCGAGGGGTTGCCGGTATACTGCCCCCAGGAGGGATTATTAGTTTTAGTATGGTTCGTTTTCAATTTTATGCATTGTACCTAGTAGTTAAGTATTATCACATATATGTGATGATATTACATATATTCTATGATGAAGTAATGAACAATTAATATATATTATGAATTCCATTTTATATCTATTTTTGTATACTAATTTGTATCTAGCTGTTATCATCCACATATACACAATGGAAAGCATATAAACACACATCGAAACAGAACATATAAGAACGGAAAACAGAATACACACATTGAAACAGAGCAATAAATAGAGCAATATTATGATTGCTGTGAATACATAGCGATCCACGTCAAAATGACTCAACAAACTAAAACGCGCCCATCAGACCATGACCAGCAGCCCTTGCCTATGGTAGCTCTTGGCTCTGCCCGAACTCGTGCAGGCGTTCGTCCAAGCGGTCCACACGCTCGCGGTACATCTGGAGTGCGATCTCGAGCTCAAAGTTGGCTATTTCATCAGAGATCACCAGCTCGAGGATGCGGTGGTCATGTTCCTCTACTGTGCCCAGGTGGACACCTGGGCCAAGGAGGCGGTCGAGCCTAGCGAGTAGTGCCTTGGCATCGAGCGGGCCGCAGACAAGGTGAATGGTGCGACCCATGCGAACGGCGCGGCAGGCGTCCAGTGCAAGTACGCCGCGGCCGTCCTCTGGTGCAAGTACGGTGCAGAGGGCCTCTGCCCACTTCTGGCGAGGAATGAGGGTACTGACGGGACGTGTACTCAGTTGTGACACCTTGTCGGCAGCAGGCAAGCACCGATGGATCCGCTCTTGCTATGCGGCGCGCTGCGCCTCTTGCTCTGCGGCGCTCCAACGGTCTCGCCGTGCGGTGAGCCGCAGCCTACGACGCGGATGCGCCTAGCTTGCTGTGCGGCGCACCATCGATCATGTCGTGTGGCAGGCTACAGCCTCTCGACGCTGACATGCCTATCTTGATCCACGACGCTTAAGCGCCATGCGCTAAGGGTCTCACTACAAAAAAAACCACTTCTATGATGATACATGTTTGTCACAGTAGGTCATGTTTTCTGTCATGCATGTACATCCATGACGATTTTATGACAGAATCAAGATAGTCATACCTGTGCTGTCGTAGAAGTGTTCCATGACATTACCAAAATTATCATCACAGAAGTGTCCACTTCCATGACGATAAATCGCGCGTCATAGAAGTGCTTTCATCAAGGGTAACCGACACATGGCATCCACCCTAACGGGTTGCCGTTAAGCTATCGGGTTTCGGTTTGGATCCGATAACCCGTTAACAACTCTGACCAATAGGGATTTTCCACGTGTAAATTCTCATTTTCCGGTAGATCCACGTGTCGGCCCAATGTTCAGACAGTTGTCATCCAACGAATGGACGGGACACACCTGTGATACTCGACACGTGTCTCGGCCCAACAGTGGCCCATTCAGGTTAAAAGGCCGGGCCTGTCAAAATAAGCGGGCCGACCCATTAGCGACCTACTTGAGTCAGGCCCATTCATAAGCACGACCCATACAAGTTACACAGAATCAGCCCATCAAAGGCCCATTCTAGATTTGAAAATTTCCAGCCCATCATCAGTTTTAGCCCATTAATGGCCCACTATGTCTTTGGGCCCAATTACGGCCCAAGCTTCTTTCGGCCTGTTAGCAGCCCATCATTAGGTCTAGCCCGTTAACGGCCCGAAACGTCTTTCGGCCTTTTCTCGGCCCATTCTGCAGTCGGGCCAACTTCTAGCCTGTTGTGACTTTAGGCTTGTCCTCGGGCCATTTGGTAAATGGGCCAATTCCTAGCCCATTTTGTCTTTCGGCCTGTTAATGACCCGCACAACAGTTGGGCCTTTGACTGTGCAATATAATTTTGGGTCCATTAGGGGCCCACGTTCTGCAGGGCAAAAGTTTAGCCTGACGCGACTTTCAGCCTGTTAAAAGCCTAGTTTGCAAATTGGGCCTCCTCTGGCCAAAAACACTTTCGGCCTCTTACTGGCCCGTAAAGTAAAAGGGCCGAGACAAAATTGACATTTATTTCGCTCTACTAGAGGCCCGCGGGCCATTTCCATTTATACGGCCCTATCGAGCTTTCGACTCATTAACGGCCTGCTAAGAGCCATTGTTATGGTGGGCCACATCATTTGGGATCCACTAAATACTATTTTGACCAACCCAATTAAGGTCCGCTTTGACTACACATGTTTGATCGTTCATATGTTATCTAGGAAATGTTTGGGCGTATTGGCCCCCGTTTCAACAATATAGCATATTCAAAGAATTATCCTACTCTATACTATCGCCTCTAAAAACATACACTATACAATAAAGAGACTAAGGCATAGAAACATAGACTAATCCTACACTATACAATAAAGAAACTACAGCCGATTATACCCACTGGGCATTATAGTTCGGCACCAGTGATAATAAAGTGTACACAACCAACACTTTACATACACTGGGCAAATAAAGCTCATACATCATGGACACGCATCAACAGAAATTACCATTTGAACTATAATATCTTCAGAAAATAGGATTGGCTGGATTCAGATAGCACAAATTTCAGTCTACAAAATCTCCAATTCCTTCGTGGTTACCTTAGTGTCTCGTTTCATTTTTTGACTCCTGCATCTAATACCTATAAGTCCAGTCTCAAGTTGTTGATTGCATGTTGAGAATCATGTACACGTTGTCTTGCCACCTCTAGTTGATGCTTGAGAACATTAGCACATTTCAATTCCAATTCATAATCATTCGGTAACGGCCATGCTGCACTGCTCGTAGATCTTTGTGTTGATGTCAGTTCATCCTGAAATGTTTCTGTAAGTACACATGACTAGGGCAGAAATATAGTTACAACAGTGAAGCGAGCAAGACAGACTATTTTGTACATGGCAAAACAGGACTAACGATAATGTTACACGTCATCAAGCATAAGCAGGTGATATTTGAAAAATTATAAAAATGGTAGTCTGTGTAGCCCGCATATAGAAATCTCTCTTAGCTCACCAGAGGAGCATGATATTGGGGCCAAATCCAAAACACAGACATGTTACAAATTTAGACAACATGTTGCGTATAAGTAAGCAAGTAGTTGGCCATTCTATAGCTCAATTAAAGTCTTAGGGAGCATAATGAACAGTAGAGGGATTCATACAAACCTACTACAGCAAGCAAAACTATGCAATCATTAGCCTAGTATAAACTAGATTGTGAGCCTCATGGAGTAATAGTTGGTTAATAGACTTCAAAGCTTCAGGCACACTTCACCAGAGTAATTAAATGGTAAGGCCTTTAATTGTGTCAACTAATAGTTATACAAGTAGCAAACATCAAGCATCATTGTTTGGGCATCTCATTAACTGAGGACAAATAAAGCAATTGAAAAGAACAATTTAACTATGCCTGAAACAAACAAGCAATTGAACTGTTGAGTTGGCAGCATGCATACATGCACGCCTCAATAACATCCATGGCCTAGCTACATTTACTATGTAAAGAAACAAGTAATGTAATATTGTTTGCCCCCTATGAAGTATCTCGACTAGTATGTAATCAATATCCTAGTAATGATAGGGAGGCTAATGATGTGAATATGCGTTTGGTTATGAAATTTACAACTCTACCATGGCAGGAAGCAGTTTCACACTGGTCACTACTATAAGATGTTTTAGATATTAAAAAGTAGACTACATCCGTAATGAGTGAACAGACACATTAAGAAACTCCATGCTGATGGGCTTTTGGAATCACTTGATGCTTGCGAACCATGCCTCATGGGCAAGATGACTAAGACTCCATTCTCCGGAACAATGGAGCGAGCCACTGACTTATTGGAAATAATACATACTGATATATGCAGTCCGATGAGTGTTGAGGCTCGCGGCAGGTATCGTTATTTTCTGACCTTTATAGATGATTTGAGTAGATATGGGCATATCTACTTAATGAAACATAAGTATGAAACATTTGAATAGTTCAAAGAATTTCAGAGTGAAGTGGAAAATCATCATAACAAGAAAATAAAGTTTCTATGATCTGATCATGGAAGCGAATATTTGAGTTACGAGTTTAATCTTCATTTGAAACAATGTGGAATAGTTTCGCATCTCATGCCACCTGGAACACCATAGCGTAATGGTGTGTCCAAACGTCGTAACCGTACTTTATTAGATATGGTGCGATCTATGATGTCTCTTACCGATTTACCACTATCGTTTTGGGGTTATGCTTTAGAGACGGCTGCATTCACGTTAATTAGGGCACCATCTAAATCCGTTGAGACGACACCATACGAACTGTGGTTTGGCAAGAAACCTAAGACGTTGTTTCTTAAAGTTTGGGGTTGTGATGCTTACGTGAAAAAGCTTCAGCCTGATAAGCTCGAACCCAAATCAGAGAAATGTGTCTTCATAGGATACCCAAAGGAAACTGTTGGGTACACCTTCTATCACAGATCTGAAGGCAAGGTATTCGTTGCTAAGAATGGATCCTTTCTAGAGAATGAGTTTCTCTCGAAAGAAGTGAGAGGGAGGAAAGTAGAACTTGATGAGGTAATTGTACCTTCTCCCGAATTGGAAAGTAGTTCATCACAGAAATCAGTTCTAGTGATGCCTACACCAATTAGTGAGAAAGTTAATGATGATGATCATGAAACTTCAGATCAAGTTACTATCAGAGTACGTTCCGCACCGGAGTGGTACAATAATCTTGTTCTGGAAGTTATGTTACTAGACCATGATGAACCTACGAACTATGGGGAAGCGATGTTGAGCCCAGATTCCGCGAAATGTCTTGAGACCATGAAATCTAAGAAGGGATCCATGAATGAGAACAAAGTATGGACTTTGGTTGACTTGCTCGATGATCGAAAAGCCATAGAAAATAAATGGATCTTCAAGAAGAAGACTGACGCTGATGGTAATGTTACTGTCTACAAAGCTCGACTTATTGCAAAAGGTTTTCGACAAGTTCAAGGAGTTGACTACTGTCGGTGTCAAAACCGGCGGATCTCGGGTAGGGGGTCCCGAAATGTGCGTCTAAGGTCGATGGTAACAGGAGATAGGGGACACAATGTTTACCCAGTCTCGGGCCCTCTCTATGGAGGCAATGCCTTACTTCCTGCTTGATTGATCTTGATGAATATGAGTATTACAAGAGTTTATCTACCACGAGATCATAATGGCTAAACCCTAAAAGTCTAGCCTGTCTGACTATGATTATGAGGATATATGTCTACGGACCTAGCCCTTCAGTTTATATAGACACCGGAGGGATCTAGGGTTACATAAGGTCAGTTACAGAGAAAGGAATCTTCATATTTGGACGACAAGCTTGCCTTCCACACCAAGGAGAGTCCCATCCGGACATGGGTAGAGTCTTCGGTCTTTGTATCTTCACAGCCCATCAGTCCGACCCATGTGCAATAGGTCGGACGCTCGAGGACCCCTTAGTCCAGGACTCCCTCAGTAGCCCCCGAACTAGACTTCAATGACAAGGTGTCCGACACGCAGATAGTCTTCGGCATTGCAAGGCGGGTTCCTCGTTCAATGACTTCAAAGTGATGTATTCGGCTTTCCATTTAATGTTGCACCCCTCGGCTTCCATGCCTTCCAGACTTCAGCTTCCACGTGGCGAGTGAATACGAGAGGTCGGGGTATTTTTGCACATACCACCCTAACCATACAAGAGAGGTTCCTATTTAAAGAGAATAGATCTCAGATCCATTCCACACCCCGTGGAAAAATCCTCAGAGCTTGCTAAGCAGAACCACTCGAACATGGCTAACGCTCGTAGCTCTTCCTCTCGTCCCCATGGCTCCGAAAAGGGTGATTGGGAGAGATGCTCTGTATCTCACAGTCAGCTGTCGAAGCTGCAAAAACATGGCTTTCTTCCTCCCGCGGATCTAGTCGCCGTATGAGCAGGGCTGACGTCCTTCAATGGCGGGGTTCAGGCGGAGAACTTCCCCAATCTGTCCAGGGGGGAACGAGTATGCTTCGTTCCCTTCTTACTAAGAAGCGTCGGATTTCCAATCCATCCCTTCCTCCGAGGACGTCTGGAGTATTACAGCCTCCAACTGCACAATTTCACTCCCGCCTCCATCCTGCACATCACGGGTTATGTTGCTCTATGCGAGCTATTCCTAGGCTGCGAGGCCCATTTTGAATTATGGAGAAAACTGTTCTGCCTCGTCCCTCGTAATCAAGGGGGTCAATATTCGAAGTGGGAGGAGCCGAAGTGTGGTGTATCGCCGGGAACGGATACCTGTCCGGCAAGCCAAAGAAGGCTTCCGAAGAGTGGCCTTTCGAATGGTTCTATATTGATGACATTGCTCTTCCTGACCCAGTCCGAATGGGCCTCCCCGAATTTCCAAGTGCTCCGTTGAAGAAACGCCATAGCTGGCGTCCTTGGAGCCTCGAGGAGGAGGATAGCTCAGAAGTCAGTCAGTTGATGGGCAAGATTAAGATGCTTGCCCAATCCGGATTGTCAATAATAGAGGTACTGGCGATCTCCATAGTGCGGGGGTCCAACCACTCCAATATAGAGGGCTTCCTATGTGGCACTATAGTGGGGAAGATGACGCCTCATGCTGCGGTCGGAAGGGTCCGAAAACCCCCGCCGCTTTGGTTAAAATATTGGCCGAACTATACAAAGGGGAGAAGGAGGAGTTCACTCGTCTCCAATGTCGAGATGGATTTTCCATGTATAATCCTCCTAGCTGGGTAAGCTCCAATCCCACCATTTTACTCCTCTCCCTGAATCATTTTTGATGGACAGTAACCTATCCACTCGCTACAGGAATGGTGAAAAGCTATCGAGGGGATCCATAGCCCCGCTCCCCAGCCAGAGGGTCACAACCGGGACCTTGACCCCGAATTCGAAGAAGATCCGGACATATTTGTGGAGCTCAAGGATGGAGTGTTTTATCAGACGAGTTATGATGGTACGGGAGTACCCATCATCGCCGATTACGCCGGTCTCCTCCCTGCTTCACATGTGAGTAATTTAAAAGGAACCTTCTTCGAAAGAGTTTCCTTACCATGGCTCACCCACCACACTATTTTGTGTTCCAAAGGGGAGGCGCTCGACGCCATAACGTGCACCAGAAGCGTCTCCGAGGAGAACGGCACATGCGCTGACCATATCTTCGAAGAGGAAGGCAAATGATAACACGTCAGAACCCTCGTCAAAGAGGTAAGGCTTTCTTTTCAAGAATACATCTTCTGATTGCCACATCAAATTGTGATGCCATTCGCCGCATTCTATCAGGAAAAGTATCCGCCGGACTATGTCCGGGGATCTGGCCGGACGTGCCTCCACTTGTGAGGTTTCGGACCCTGCCCTAAGGACGGGGGCTGACACGGGAGTGGCGCCGAACTGTCCTTCCATAGAGGATTCAGACGGTATATCCGTCATGAACTCTAAAGTGGAGAGCGCCATGAATCATCGTCGTCGGAGGGCCACTCTTCGTGACCCCGGCTTTTCAAAGGAGGCATTTGATGCCTTCAGCTCGGCCGATGCGTACACCTGAGCTGCTCGGGATGGGCTTGCCAGAGCCATGGACCATCATATGAAAGATATGCGGGTAAGTGTAGATTTAATAATCATACACCAGTAGCCCCGAGACTTAAATTAGTTGATACAACTGATTTAAGGATCATTGTATAATCAGTCACTTACGGAGAAGAACAACCTGTTATCTCAGGGACTAGAAAAGTATCGGACCCAGCTAACTGCTGCCAATGCCGAACTAGAGAAATCCAAGAAGGCATCTCCTGGTAATGTCCCCCTCCATCGAGAAAACATAATGGTATACCAATAATGCTAACACAGTTGCTCACCTCTTAATATGATCGTTAGAGCAACTGCAAGAGCAACTGAAGGCCGCTCAAGGCGGAGAACGAGAAGCCAAAAAACTACTAGCCGTGGGCGAGCGTGTGCTAACATGAGTTGTGGAGGAGAAAAACAAGCTCCAGGATTCCAATACCCAACTGGGCGAGGAACTGAAAGATGTACGGGCCTAGCTGGCTGACTCCATAAAGGAGAATAAAAGGCTACGAGGTGGCATATTCAGTATGTGGTCGAACTTACATTCAAATAATTTGGAGATAAAGGGCACTGACAGAGTTATGTCTGCAGGCATGCTGACTGGTCATCCCGAAGAGGAGATGTCCGGATTCTCGAGCGATCTGCTACAAGAGCTGTCGCAAGTGCACGAGCAGGCTCGGCAGATGATGCGAAGTGTTGCCAAGGCCTTATGGACATCCGCCTCCCCTCCATGAAAGATGGAGGAGCTTATACAACTATTCAAGGGAGTGCGACGACTTTCGATTGTGGAAGATATCGGCCTACCAGGAAGGTGCACGAGAAGCCTGTGCCATGGTGAAAACACGGTATACCAAGCTTGATTCGAATCATATGGCTTGGGTCGGACCTCTAGGGTCATATGGAAAAGAAGTTCCTGTTAATTTGGTATATGTCCAAGTAGAAGTAGCCGCCAAGTATTCCCAGCAGGATTGTAAGTTAGACAGCCTACTGGACGGTATAGAGGAGGAAATTTTTGAGTCCAAGTGACTATGTACTTTCCTTGACATATGTAACACTAGCTGAGTTGTAAAATGATTGTCATGGCAGACCTTTTCGCTTCGACCTCTGGACCTGAAGGTGCGGAGTGTTTCCGAATACCTGAGCAGTAAAATAGACCGGGGTATGCGTGGAAACCAGGCATAGGGGTCATAGTTGCTTGAAAAGACAAGTTGTATCCGGCTAGTTATGTTATATTACATTATGGTTGTAAGAAACATCTTCCAGAGAGAATAGTTTCATTAAGGGTTCCTTCCCCTGGGTGTGCATGCGTTAAAATGCATGTCCGAACTGTGATTGGAAAAAATCACAGTATACATAACATCGGGGGGTTCACCATGGGGTGAATGCAAAAACATCTTTAATCCACTGACCGAATATTCCCTTAAGAACGTCTCCACCCAGTCTGAGGTACACATCCGGATGACCCGGCAGTAACAATCGTAGAGGTGCTCCCTTTATGCCCTAGCCGAACTAACGGGAATGTAGGGCATAAGCACAAGAGTCAGGCAACCCAACTTGGCCAAAACTTAAGTCATATCGATGCATATAATGGCGAAGAAAAGGTACATATGGGAAAAACGCATATGTGATGAGCTTGATGCCCAAAAAATAAGAATAAGCTTCTATCCGGGAAGCCCCCAGGTATAATGGACGTACATGTTCGAGGATGTGTACATCACAGGTGCACGATTTAGCCATGCAAAAGCTTTAAGGCTTAGAAAAAAAAGGAAGAACGAAAAGAGAGGAAAAAAAATAAAGGAAACAACAGGGAGAAGGAGACGAACAAATAGTTCGACGCTATGCATAGAATCTTTGGAGTCTGGCCATGTTCCAGGGGTTCGGCTCTAGGCGGTTGTCTGATGCAGCACGCATGCTGTATGCTCCTCCAGTGAGAACTTCATCAATGATGAAGGGACCTTCCCACTTGGGATTGAGCTTGTCCTTTTTATTCTACAGTAAGCGTAGAACGAGTTCGCCAACATTATAAGTCTTGGCCCGTACTTCTCTACTTTGATATCTGCGGGCCTGCTATTGATAAA
The DNA here is from genome assembly GCF_002162155.2 of Triticum dicoccoides. Classification (NCBI taxonomy): domain Eukaryota; kingdom Viridiplantae; phylum Streptophyta; class Magnoliopsida; order Poales; family Poaceae; genus Triticum; species Triticum dicoccoides. Next base: position 339,386,975 of record NC_041392.1, read on the forward strand.
ATGCGGAACGGGCTTTTGCAACATCGCACTCTTCCTCCAGGGCATCTAGGCTGTCCTACCGATCAAGCTCGGCCTCTCTCTCTCTTCGTACATGCGCACTCGAGGTGAGTCATGAATAATATTGCAGGGCAACACAGCCTCCACGCTATACACCATGAAGAAAGGTGTATATCCAGTAGTGCGGTTGGGCATGGTCTGCAGCCCCCAGAGTACAGAGTCAAGCTCCTCAACCCAGTGCTTGTCTAATTCTCTCAAAGACCGCACTAGTCTGGATTTGATGCCGCTCATAATAATACCATTGGCCCATTCAACTTGACCGTTTGTTTGCAGGTGATAGACAGAGGCGTAATCGAGCTTAATGCCCAGATTAGCATACCAAGTTCACCTCATCGTCTGTGAAATTGTAGCCGTTATCGGTGATGATGCTGTGTGGAACACCATAACGGTACACCACGCCGGATATGAATTCTATCACTAGCCTCGCCTCAACCATTTGAACCGGTTTGGCCTCTATCCACTTAGTGAATTTATCCACCATGACCAGCAGATACTTTCTCTTATGGCTTCCTCCTTTAAGGGCTCCAACCATATCAAGCCCCCATACCGCGAAAGGCCAAGTGATGGGGATCGTTTGTAGAGCGGTGGGGGGCATATGGCTTTGGTTGGTGAAGAGCTGGCACCCGACGCAACGTTGGACAAGGTCTTGTGCATCTGCTCGGGCCGTTGGCCAGTAAGAACCTATACGTAAGGCCTTGCTAACAAGGGCCCGAGCTACGGCGTGGTGACCGCCGAGACCGGCGTGAATTTCAGCCAAGAGCTGCCGCCCCTCTTCCTCGGAGATACATCTTTGAAGAACTCCGGTAGCACTTTTCTTTTAGAGCTCTCCGTCGTGAACCTTGTAGGCCTTCAAATGCCGGACAATGCGGCGAACCTCATTTTGATCCTCCGGGAGTTCTCTCCTATTAAGGTAGGCCAAGAAGGGTTCAGTCCATGGGGCAATGAATGCCAAGATGAGATGGGCCGACGGTGTTATTTCGGTGGCTGAGCCCCTGATGATATCGTTGTGTTCGGAATCTGGGGTTGTGTTCAGATCCGGACTGATTTTGCCGCTCTCCCCTTGCCACACCACGGACGGCTTAAAAAGCCTTTCCAGAAAGATGTTAGGTGGGAACGGGTTGCACTTAGCACCGATGCGAGCAAGGACGTCCGCCGCTTGATTACTTTGTCGAGCCACGTGATGAAACTCGAGCCCCTCGAACCGAGCCGACATTTTTAGGATGGCGTTGTGAGAAGCCGCCATCTTCGGATCGTTGGCATCAAAATCTCCATTTACTTGAGATATTGCGAGGTTTGAGTCCCCGCGCACTTCCAGGCGTTGTATGTGGATACAACCATCCGGAGACCATGCAATAAGGCCTCATATTCGGTTGCGCTATTGGAGTCTGTGTATAATATTTGGAGCACGTACTAGACTACGTCTCTAGTGGGGGACATTAAAACCACGCCCGCTCCTAATCCTGCCAGCATTTTAGAACCATGAAAATACATAACCCAGTTGGAATATGTGCCGTACTCTTTACGGAGTTCGGCCTTTGTCCATTCAGCGACGAAGTCCGCCAGTACTTGGGCTCGACGCGGTTTGTATGTTATGTCGAATGGAAGGAGCTCAATGGCCCATTTGGCTATCCGGCCCGTAGCATCGCGGTTGTTTATTATGTCATTGAGTGGTACTTCAAAAGCCACCGTGATAGAACATTCTTGGAAGTAGTGTCGTAGCTTCAAGGATGCCATGAAGACCGCGTATGCTATCTTTTGGTAATGAGGGTACCAGGATTTGCATGGTGTGAGGACAGTGGATACGTAGTATACCGGCTTCTGAAGCGGGAATTTGTGTCCGTCCTGCTCTCGCTCAACGACGAGCACGGCGCTCACCACCTGGTGTGTTGCCGATATGTATAATAGCATTGGTTCACCGATGTTCGACGCGGCCAGGATTGGGTTGCTCGCAAGAAGGGTTTTTATTTCTTCCAGTCCGGCTGTTGCCACATCCGTCCACTCGAAGTGATTGGTGCGCCGGAGGAGGCGATACAGTGGCAATGCCTTTTCTCCCAATCTGGAGATAAAGCGGCTTAGAGCTGCCACGCATCCTGCGAGTTTTTGGACCTGTTTAAGGTCCGTTGGCGTAGCCAATTGTGACAAAGCTCGGATTTTGGTTGGATTTGCTTCAATTCCTCTATTGGAAACAATGAAGCCTAGCAGCTTTCCAGCAGGGACGCCGAAAACACACTTTTCCGGATTGAGCTTGATGTCATATGCACGGAGGTTGTCGAATGTGAGACGTAAATCGTTTATTAGTGAATCGACGTGCCTAGTTTTAATGACGACGTCGTCCACGTATGCTTCAATTGTCTTGCCGATCTATTTCTCTACGCATGTTTGAATCATGCATTGGTAGGTGGCCCCAGCGTTTTTGAGCCCAAAGGGCATGGTGTTGAAGCAGAATGGCCCATATGAGGCAATGAATGCCGTTGCGGCTTGACCGGACTCCTTCATTTTGATTTGATGGTATACGGAATATGCATCGAGGAAGCACAGTGAGTTGTGTCCTGCGGTGGCATCAATGATCTGGTCGATGCGGGGGAGGGGGAAGGGATCCTTAGGGCAGGCCTTATTGAGGTCCTTGAAATCGATGCACAGGTGCCAGGATTTCTCCTTCTTTGGCACCATCACCAAGTTTTCTAGCCAGTCCGGGTGTTTTATTTCTCTAATGAATCCGGCCTCGATTAGCTTGGCTAGCTCCTCCCCCATAGCTTGACGTTTGGGTTCGGAAAAGCGCCATAGTGTTTGCTTGACCAGTTTATATCCCTTCAATATATTGAGGTTGTGTTCGGCCAATCTGCATGGGATTCCTGGCATATCCGAGGGGTGCTAGGCGAATATATCCCAGTTCTCGCGCGTGTCGACCGTTGGGTCTAGTTGTGCCCCGATAGATGCTGTCTTCTTGGGGTCCGTTGGATGGACTTGGAATTTGACTATTTCTTCTGCTGGTTTGAAGGAGGTGGATTTGGGTCGTTTGTCCAGGATTACATCGTCCCTATCCATCATGGAGCGTAATGCGGTTAATTCTTCGGCCGCTAGGGCTTTAGATACTGCCTCAAGGGCCAGGGATGTGGTTTTATTTTCGGCGTGGAGTGCTATGTCCAGATCACTGGCGAGAGTGATTATGTCGTTGGGCCCGGGCATCTTGAGCTTCATATACCCGTAGTGAGGTATAGCTTGGAAGCGTGTAAATGCATCTCGCCCCAATAGGGCGTGATATCCACTGTTGAAAGGGGCCACTTGGAAGGTTAATTCTTTGGTCCGATAGTTCTCCGGTGTGCCGAATACCATGTCGAGCGTGATTTTCCCGCCCATCGCGCCTCCCGACTAGGAATAATTCCTTGGAAGGTCGTGCTACTTTGCTCGATGCAGCTCCTGTCTATTTACATTTTACTGAGTGTATCCTCGTAAATGAGGTTTAGTCTGCTGCCGCCATCCATGAGAACCTTGGTGAGCCGGAAGCCGTCCATGATCGGACTAAGGACCAAGGCGGCTGGTGCCCGGACTATCCTGAATTTTGGTTCATCATCGGCATTGAAAGTTATGGCCGTGTCATGCCAAGGGTTTGTTGCTGCGATTTGGCAGACTTCGGCGAGGTCGCGGAGTGCCCTTTTGCGCTTACTGTTTGAAGCAAAAGTCTCGAAGACCATCAATACTCTAAGGTTGTCGTCTTCCGGGGGATATTGCTCCAGGTTGTTTTTGGCGAGGATATCCTCGCCACTCTTGGCCACCTGCCAGAGTATCCAACATGCTCTAAGGCTGTGAGTTGATATAGTATCCGGTGTTGCATGTAACTTGCATGGTCCATCGAGCCATCCCTCCAGAACGGTTCCGTGTCCCATAACGGGCTTATATTCTTTACCATTGGGCCGGGCATGCCACAAGGGTACGTCCTTTTCACCCGAACGAGGGGTTGGGTGGAAACCGGCGGTTCCCAGCGAGCTGCCTGAGTTTTCCATGCGCTTTCCATTGCGCAGTACTTGTATACTATGGTTGCCAAGTCTGCGAAGCGTGATATGCGATGACGGTTGATGGCGTTGAGGATTCCTTCATCCATGAAATTGTTGCGGAATGCTGAGATCACGTCTTTGTCGCGGCAATCTTCAATATTATCTTTGACAAGGAGGAATCTGGCCCAGAAGTGGTGGACCGTTTCTTGAGACTGCTGTCGTATGCCCATGAGAGCGCTTATATCTGGGTGGGTGGTTTGAAATCCGAACACTGACCCAATTTAGGATCTAGAGTTTGAAGAACTTCTGAACTTCGTAGTTCAGGCTCCGGGATGTCAACTGATTTTTTGGGCTTGTCGTCCGATTCTATGTTCAGAGGACAAGGCATGTCTTTCTGCAGGTAGGTGTCCGGCTCTTCAAGCTCAGAGATCCGAACGTAGTTCATTCTCAATATAGAGGAAGAGTTGTCGTCTTGCTCCTCTACTACCGCTATTTGATGGGTGATCGACGGAGTTTTAATTTCTCTCTGGTCGGTTTTAAGCCCAATCCGATCATAGGCTGTGGTGACCCCCAGGGCGGCGATGCGATCTAGGATCTCGTTTAAAGACGACAGCTCCGCCGGATCCATCTACTTGGAGTATTTGGATTCAACATGGAGGGGATTTTCGATGACCTGAGAAGTCATCATCGGCTTAACGGCCGAACGGGCGGTCATGATGAAGCAGCCTAGCCGGAGGGTTTGGCCTAGGGCCAGTGCTCCTCCAGAGGTGACGTTGTCCTTGAGAACAAGGCGAGCCATCGATCCTATCTTTCGACGTCACAGCGGAACGCTCAATGAAATCACCAATGTCGGTGTCAAAACCGGCGGATCTCGGGTAGGGGGTCCCGAACTATGCGTCTAAGGTCGATGGTAACAGGAGACAGGGGACACAATTTTTACCCAGGTTCGGGCCCTCTCTATGGAGGTAATACCCTACTTCCTGCTTGATTGATCTTGATGAATATGAGTATTACAATAGTTGATCTACCACGAGATCGTAATGGCTAAACCCTAAAAGTCTAGCCTGTCTGATTATGATTATGAGGATATATGTCTACGGACCAGCCCTCCGCTTTATATAGACACCGGAGGGATCTAGGGTTACATAAGGTCGGTTATAGAGAAAGGAATCTTCATATGGAAGCCAAGCTTGCCTTCCACGCCAAGGAGAGTCCCATCCGGACACGAGTAGAGTCTTCGGTCTTTGTATCTTCATAGGCCATCAGTCCGGTCCATGTCCAATAGGTCGGACGCCCGAGGACCCCTTAGTCCAGGACTCCCTCAACTACGATGAGACCTTCTCACCCGTAGTGATGCTTAAGTCTGTCTGAATCATGTTAGCAATTGCCGCATTTTATGATTAAGAAATTTGGCAAATGGATGTCAAAACTGCATTCCTTAATGGATTTCTTAAAGAAGAGTTGTATATGATGGAACCAGAAGGTTTTGTCGATCCTAAAGGTGCTAACAAAGTGTGCAAGCTCCAACGATCCATTGATGGACTGGTGCAAGCCGCTCGGAGTTGGAATATACGCTTTGATAGTGTGATCAAGGCATATAGTTTTATACAGACTTTTGGAGAAGCCTGTATTTACAAGAAAGTGAGTGGGAGCTCTGTAGCATTTCTAATATTATATGTGGATGACATACTATTGATTTGAAATAATATGGAATTTCTTGATAGCATAAAAGGATACTTGAATAAGAATTTTTCAACGAAAGACCTCGGTGAAGCTGCTTATATATTAGGCATCAAGATCTATAGAGATAGATCAAGATGCTTAATTGGACTTTCACAAAGCACATACCTTGATAAAGTTTTGAAGAAGTTCAAAATGGATCAGTCAAAGAAAGGGTTCTTACCTATGTTACAAGGTGTGAAGTTGAGTCAGACTCAATGCCCGACCACTATAGAAGATAGAGAGAAAATGAAAGTCATTCCCTATGCCTCAGTCATAGGTTCTATCATGTATGCAATGCTGTGTACCAGACCTGATGTGTTCCTTGCTATAAGTTTAGCAGGGAGGTACCAAAGTAATCCAGGAGTGGATAACTGGACAACGGTCAAGAACATCCTGAAATACCTGAAAAGGACTAAGGATATGTTTCTCATTTATGGAGGTGACAAAGAGCTTGTCGTAAATGGTTACATCGATGCAAGCTTTGACACTGATCCGGATGACTCTAAGTCACAAACTGGATACGTATCTATATTGAATGGTGGAGCTGTCAGTTGGTGCAGTTCAAAGCAGAGCATCGTGGCGGGATCTACGTGTGAAGCGGAGTACATAGCTGCTTCGAAAGTAACAAATGAAGGAGTTTGGATGAAGGAGTTCATATCCGATCTATGTGTAATACCTAGTGCATCGGGTCTAATGAAAATCTTTTGTGACAATACTAGAGCAATTGCCTTAGCGAAGGAATCCAGATTTCACAAGAGAACCAAACACATTAAGAGATGCTTCAATTCCATCCGTGATCAAGTCAAGGAGGGAGACATAGAGATTTGCAAAATACATACGGATCTGAATGTTGCAGACCCGTTGACTATGCCTCTTCCACGAGCAAAACATGATCAACACCAAGACTCCATGGGTGTTAGAATCATTACTATGTAATCTAGATTATTGACTCTAGTACAAGTGGGAGACTGAAGGAAATATGCCCTAGAGGCAATAATAAAGTTGTTATTTATATTTCCTTATATCATGATAAATTTTTATTATTTATGCTAAAATTGCATTAACCGGAAACTTGATACATGTGTGAATACATAGACAAAACAAAGTGTCCCTAGTATGCCTCTACTTGACTAGCTCATTAATCAAAGATGGTTAAGTTTCCTGACCATAGACATGTGTTGTCATTTGATGAATGGGATCACATCATTAGGAGAATGATGTGATGGACAAGACCCATCCATTAGCTTAGCATAATGATTGTTAAGTTTTATTGCTATTGCTTTCTTCATGACTTATACATATTCCTCTGACTATGAGATTATGCAACTCCTGAATACCGGAGGAACATCTTGTGTGCTATCAAACCTCACAACATAACTGGGTAATTATAAAGATGCTCTAAAGGTGTCTTCGAAGGTGTTTGTTTGGTTGGCATAGATCAAGATTAGGATTTGTCACCCCGAGTATCAGAGAGGTATCTCTTGGCCCTCTCGGTAATGCACATCACTATAAGCCTTGCAAGAAATGTGACTAATGAGTTAGTTGCAGGATGATGCATTACAGAACAAGTAAAGAGACTTGCCGGTAACGAGATTGAACTAGGTATGAGGATACCGAGGATCGAATCTTGGGCAAGTAACATACCCATGACAAAGGGAATAACGTATGTTGTTATTGTGGTTTGACCGATAAAAGATCTTCGTAGAATATGTAGGAACCAATATGAGCATCCAGGTTCCGCTATTGGTTATTGACCGGAGATGTGTCTTGGTCATGTCTACAAAGTTCTCGAACCCGTAGGGTCCATACGCTTAATGTTCAATGATGATTTGTATTATGAATTATGTGTTTTGGTGACCGAAGTTTGTTCGGAGTCCCGTATGAGATCACGGACATGACAAGGAGTCTCAAAATTGCCGAGAGGTAAAGATTGATATATTGGACGGTGATATTCTCACACCGGAATGGTTTCGGAAAGGTTCGGGTATATTTCAGAGTACAGAGGGGTTACCGGAACCCCCTAGGGAATTATTGGGCCTACATGGGCCTTAGTGGAGAGAGAGGGGATCCCGCAAGGGGTGGCCCCGCTCCCCATGGGAGTCTGAATTGGATTAGGGGAGGGGTGGCGCCCCCTTTTCCTCTCCCTCCCCCTCTCCTTCGTTTTCCCCTCCGATGAGAAAGGAAAAGGGGGGGGGGGCGTGGCGAATCCTACTAGGAGTGGAGTCCTAGTAGGAATCTCCCCCATGGCGCGCCCCTTGGTGGCCGGACTCCTCCTCCCCTCCTTTATATACGGGGGCAGGAGGGCACACCATAGGACATCAATTGTTCTCTTAGCCGTGTGCGATGCCCCTGTACAGTTTACTCCTCCGGTCATAGCGTCGTAGTGCTTAGGCTAAGCCCTGCCCGGATCACATCACCATCTCCATCACCATGCCGTCATGCTGACAAAACTCTCCCTTGACCCTCTGTTGGATCAAGAGTTCCACGGAAGTCATCGAGCTGAACGTGTGCTGAACTCGAAGGTGCCGTGCGTTCGGTACTAGATCGGTTGGATCGTGAAGATGTTCGACTACATCAATCGCGTTAACCTAACGCTTCCGCTTTCGGTCTACGAGGGTACGTAGACACACTCTCCCCCTCTCGTTGCTATGCATCTCCTAGATAGATCTTGTGTGATCGTAGGATTTTTTTTGAAATTGCATGCTATGTTCCCCAACAAATAGGATGTCCTAGTAATTGTAATACAGTGTGACTTACCTTAATTGGTTGAACAGGCTCAGCGCTGTGATACGTCTCCGTCGTATCTACTTTTCCAAACACTTTTGCCCTTGTTTTGGACTCTAACTTGCATGATTTGAATGGAACTAACCCGGACTGATGTTATTTTCAGCAGAATTGCCATGGTGTTATTTATGTGCAGAAACAAAAGTTCTTGGAATGACCTGAAACTTTATGGAGACTATTTTTGGAAATAATAAAAAATCCTAGCAAAAGATCAAGACCAGGGCCCACACCCTAGCCACGAGGGTGGGGGGCGCGCCCCCTACCTCGTGGGCCCCCTGGAGCTCCTCTGACCTCAACTCCAACTCTATATATTCACTTTCGGGGAGAAAAAAAATCAGAGAGAAGGATTCATCGCGTTTTACGATACAAAGCCGCCGCCAAGCCCTAAAACCTCTCGGGAGGGCTGATCTGGAGTCCGTTCGGGGCTCCTGAGAGGGGAATCCGTCGCCATCGTCATCATCAACCTTCCTCCATCACCAATTTCATGATGCTCACCGCCGTGCGTGAGTAATTCCATCGTAGGCTTGCTGGACGGTGATGGGTTGGATGAGATTTATCATGTAATCGAGTTAGTTTTGTTAGGGTTTGATCCCTAGTATCCACTATGTTCTGAGATTGATGTTGCTATGACTTTGCTATGCTTAATGCTTGTCACTAGGGCCCGAGTGCCATGACTTCAGATCCGAACCTATTATGTTTTCATGAATATATGTGAGTTCTTGATCCTATATTGCAAGTCTATAGTCACCTACTATGTGTTATGATCCGGCAACCCTGGAGTGACAATAATCGGGACCACTCCCGGTGATGACCGTAGTTTGAGGAGTTCAGGTATTCACTATGTGTTAATGCTTTGGTCCGGTACTCTATTAAAAGGAGGCCTTAATATCCCTTAGTTTCTGCTAGGACCCCGCTGCCACGGGAGGGTAGGACAAAAGATGTCATGCAAGTTCTTTTCCATAAGCACGTATGACTATATTCGGAATACATGCCTACATTACAGTGATGAATTGGAGCTAGTTCTGTGTCACCCTAGGTTATGACTGTTACATGATGAACCGCATCCGGCATAATTCTCTATCACCGATCCATTGCCTACGAGCTTTCCATATATTATTCTCCGCTTATTTACTTTTCCATTGCTATTGTTACAATCACTACAAAATACCAAAAACATTACTTTTTCTATCGTTACCTTTTGCTACCATTACCACTACTATCATATTACTTTGCTACTAAATACCTTGCTACAGATATTAGGTTTCTAGGTGTGGTTGAATTGACAACTCAGTTGCTAATACTTGAGAATATTCTTTGGCTCCCCTTGTGTCGAATCAATAAATTTGGGTTGAATACTCTACCCTCGAAAACTATTGCGATCCCCTATACTTGTGGGTTATCAAGACTATTTTTTGGTGCCGTTGCCGGGGAGCATATATCTATTCTTTGAGTCACTTGGGATTTATATCTGCTTATCATTATGAAGAACTTGAGAGATCGAAAAACCAAGATTTATCCCTCAACTACGAGGGGAGGTAAGGAACTGCCATCTAGCTCTACACTTGATTCACCATCTGTTTTGAGTAAGCTTGCGACACCTAAACCTGCTTCTGTTATTGATTCTGATATGTCGCATGTTATTGATGATGCCACTTCTGCTATGCATGATACTTATGATGAAACTACTTCTATGCTTGATACTACTATGCCACTTGGTGAATTTCTTGATGAACACCTTGCTAGGGTTAGAGAGAATGAAATTATTGAAACTGATAATATTGATGAAAGTGATGATGAATACTCTACCCCTAATAAATATGAATTACCTGTTGTTCCCGAGGGTTATGTTATGGATGAAGAAGCTACTAGAGCTATTTTATCTTGCAATGATAGATATGATCCAAAGAGGTTATTAGCTAAATGGAAGCAACAATCCCTTAATGCTAGATTGAAACCTGACCCTGCTTTTGGTACTTCACCTATCTGTGTTACTGATAAGGATTATGAATTCTCTGTTGATCCTGATATAATTACTTTGGTTGAATCTGATCCTTTTTATGGCTATGAATCTGAAACTGTTGTGGCACATCTTACTAAATTAATGATATAGCCACCATGTTCACTAATGATGAGAGAACTCGCTACTTTTATATCCTTAAAATATTTCCGTTCTCATTAAAGGGTGATACTAATACATGGTTTAATTCTCTTGATCCTGGTTGTGTGCGTAGTCCCCAGGATATGATTTATTACTTCTCTACTAAATATTTCCCTGCTCATAAGAAACAAGCTTCCTTAAGGGATATATATATATAATTTTGTGCAAATTGAAGAAGAGAGTCTCCCACAAGTTTGGGGGAGGCTTCTCCAATTAGTTAATGCTTTGCCTGATCATCCCCTTAAGAAAAATGAAATACTTGATATCTTTTATAATGGACTAACCGATGCTTCAAGAGATTACCTGGATAGTTGTGCTGGTTCTGTTTTCAGGGAAAGAACACCGGATGAAGCTGAAATTCTATTAAATAATATGTTGACTAATGAAAATAATTGGACACTTCCTGAGCCAATTCCTAAACCAACTCTGAAGAAGAGAGGGATTCTATTTCTCAGTCCTGAAGATATGCAAGAGGCAAAGAAATCCATGAAAGAAAAGGGTATTAAAGCTGAAGATGTTAAGAATTTACCTCCTATTGAAGAAATACATGGTCTTAATTTACCTCCTGTCGAATAAATGCATAATTTTAATCCATCTCCTATTGAAGAAATACATGGTCTTGATAACCCGACACAGGTAGTAAAGGTAAATTCTCTCTATAGATATGATAAAGCTGAAATCCCATTTACTAAGTTTGCTAGCACATGCTTAAATGAGTTTGATAAATTTATGGTTAAGCAAGAAGACTTCAATGCTTATTTTGGTAGAGAATTAAAACGTAGTGCTGATATGCTTGAACACTTGGGTGATTATATGGCTAATGTCAAAGGTGAATTAAACTTATTAGTAAACATGCTTCTATGGTTACCACTCAAGTAGAACAAGTACTTAAAGCTCAAAATGATTTGCTCAGTGAATTGAATAGTAAGAATAATGACTATGCTGTTAGAGTGTCTACTAGAACAGGTAAAATGACTCAGGAACCTTTGTATCTTGAAGGCCACCCTAAGAGAATTGAGCAAGATTCTCAGAGAAATAACATAGATGCACCTAGTCCTTCTAAAAGGAAGAAAAAGAAAAATTATAGGACTTTGCATACTTCTAGTGAACCTGTTGCTGAAACACCTGAGAATCCAAATGATATTTTTAGTTCTGATGCTGAAACACAATCTGGTAACCTGAAACTAGTGATAATGTTAATGATGATGTTCATGTTGATGCTCAACCCAGTAATGATAATGATATAGAAATTGAACCTGCTATTGATCTTGATAACCCACAATCAAAGAATCAACGTTATGATAAGAGAGACTTTGTTGCTAGAAAACATGGTAAAGAAAGAGAACCATGGGTTCAGAAACCCATGCCTTTTCCTCCCATACCATCCAAGAAAAAGGATGATGAGGATTTTGAGCGCTTTGCTGAAATGATTAGACCTATCTTTTTGCGTATGCGATTAACTGATATGCTCAAAATGAATCCTTATGCTAAGTATATGAAAGAAATTGTTACTAATAAAAGAAAGATACCGGAAGCTGAAATTTCCACCATGCTTGCTAATTATACTTTTAAAGGTGGAATACCAAAGAAACTTGAAGATCCAGGAGTACCAACTATACCATGCTCCATTAAAAGAAACTATGTTAAAACTGCTTTATGTGATCTTGGAGCCGGTGTTAGTGTTATACCTCTCTCTTTATATCGTAGACTTGATTTGAATAAGTTGACACCTACTGAAATATCTTTGCAAATGGCTGATAAATCAACTGCTATACCTGTTGGTATTTGTGAGGATGTGCCTGTTGTGGTTGCAAACGTTACTATTTTAATGGACTTTGTTATTCTTGATATTCCCGAGGACGATAGTATGTCTATTATTCTTGGAAGACCATTTTTGAATACTACAGGGGCTGTTATTGATTGCAACACAGGCAATGTCACTTTTCATGTTAATGGTAATGAGCATACGGTACACTTTCCGAGGAAACAACCTCCAGTCCACAGTATCAATTCTATTGGAAAAATTCCATCGATTAATTTTGGAGGTTTTGAATTTCCTCTTCCTATTGTCAAGAAGAAATATATATTCTAATTATTGGGGATGTGCATATCCCCGTTGAGGTAACTTAGTGTTATTCGAAATTTCTTCGGTTCCATGTTATTCGGAATGAGTTTGTTAACAAGACATGATCAACCTTGTTAATGGATTCCTTTTGATGATCATGAGATGGATGAAGTTAGAAAACACAACTCTCTGTACCCTCCTTTTACTTTCTGTTATTTATATTAAATAAAGTAAAAATAGTATTTTCTGTCTGTTATCTGAATTATCCGTGCAATATAAAAAATACCCCAAAAATAAAAGTTCTCCAAATGCCCTGAAATTTAAATATGATTTTTTCTGGAATATTTGAGAATATTTGGCACTGAGAACACACCAGGGGGGCATCCACCTGTCCACGAGGGTGGAGGGCGCGCCCTACCCCTGGGCGCACCTCCTGCCTCATGGGCCCACGGTGGCCCTCCTCCACTTATTCCTACACCCACACACTCCTTCTTCCTCCCACAAACACCATTATCCGGCTCAAGCACGAGTTCTAGCTCATTTTGTTGCGATTTTCGATCTCCTTGCTCAAAGCACCTCTCACAAAACTGCTTTGGGGGATTGTTCCTTGGTATGTGATTCCTCCATTGGTCCAATTAGTTTTTGTTCTAGTGCTTTATTTATTGCAAATTTGTGCTGCCTAGGTGGCCATGTTCTTGAGCTTGCATGTCAATTTATATGGTTCCAAATAGTTCTAATGCACGATATAGGCTCTAGGCACTTGTAGGAGTAGTTGCTATCAATTTTCTTGAGCTTGGCTCACTTTTATTCGAAGTAACTAAAAATTTCAGAAATTTTTCAGAGGGAGAAATATGCTTAGGAAAATGTACCAAGGTGGTTCTTCAAGGAAACAATGACCCGGGCTTGCAATGCGTGATGCTGATGATGAGCCACCAAGGGACGCTCCAGTGCGGCCTTGTGAATGGCCTTTAGAGGACTTCATGGATCGAGCGGGGATTAAGGAAGAATTTAACGCATATTTGCGTAACGATGATCTTGTGAGCTTCGAGGAAGAAAAATGCCGTCAGTACCACTATCTCACTAGTTCCTTTGTGAGGAGGTTTGTATTTTCATCTTCACGTATTTCTCAAACTGTCCTGTTTGATCTTTATGAAAATTCTTACACTATGGACTTAGAGGACTTTACCACTGCTTGCAAACTTCCACAATGGGGTAGTGCTAGTGAACCTCACAAATCTAAATTTAGAGATTTTGTTAGTAGTATAACTGTGAGGGAATCTAGAGACATAGCACAAGATACCATAGGGAGCATTCACTTTCCTGCTATACATTATTTTGCTCTCTTCATAGGTAGATGCATTAATGGTAAAGATGAAGCATGTCACATGTGTGTGCCTGACCTCAATATTCTTAGTAGTGCTGTGTTAGGAGATAAATCTTATAATTTGGGAGCCATTGTTGCACGTAGGTTGCATCTTAATAGATTTAATGGAGATTTCTTTGGTGGAATTTATGCAACCCGCATAGCTAATTTTCTTGGTATAACCATACGTGAGGATGATATTGAGTTGCCCCCTGCTTATTTGGATTATGAGGCTATGGTTCATCATTAGTTTGTTGAGAGGAACGATCAGTTCCTCCAGTACCGACTAATCTTTGACAGACGGCGCACCTATCACATCGCTCTCCCTGCTTCTACTTTCTTTGATTTTCAGGCAAAGGGGAGATATTCTATAACCAGAGAGGAGGCATAAGAGTATAAGAGGAGGGCTGAGATAGCTCGCCTCCAAGCTGCAACCTGCGATGCAATGACTGCTGCATCTCAGTACAACCCCAACTACAACTTTGGATATCCGCCAGGCCATCCGTGGCATTAGACCAACTTAGGTCAAAAGCCTAAGCTTGGGGGAGTACGTATTTCCCACCAACATTACATTCATGTTCACACACTCATTGCTAGTTGTTGGTGCTCATACTTTTTCATTGTATCATCCATGCTAGTTTATTTTCTCTTTTTATGCTTTCTTCTTGTGTGATTAATAAATCTTAAGAAAAACCAAAAAAATAGCTGTAGCTTTTAGCTAGTTTTAATTTCCATGCTTGTAGTAGTAATTAAAAAGAAAACCCAAAAAGATTTCATGTTCTTCTTTTGCTTGTTGGTAGCTTTCCCGTGTAAATAGTTTTATTTCTTTTCTTTTATTTGGGGGTCGATAGGAGAAGACCATGATTAAGTTGTTGAAGTGGCTCTTATAAGCATTATTGTTGATTTGACAAAAGAGCCCATATTGCCTTGTCTGCTCCTGTTTATTGAATGCTTGCAGATTCTAGCTTAGTCCAATGCATGTGCACTATTATTATTATCCACACTATTTGGTCGTGCAAGTGAAAGGCAATAATGATGATTATATGATGAACTTATTGAGATGAGAAAAGCTGGTATGAACTCGACCTCTCTTGTTTTTGTAAATATGATTAGTTCATCATTCCTGATTCAGCCTATTATGAATAAACATGTTTCAATGACAATTAGAGATTATAGTTGCTTATGCCATGCTTAATTAGCTAGGAGCTTATAATGGTTTACCTTGCGTGCCAACATGCTATTAAAATGGTTGTGATGTGGTATGATAGGGTGGTATCCTCTTTTGAACGATTCGAGTGGCTTGACTTGGCACATGTTCACGCATGTAGTTGAAACAAAATCAACATAGCGTCTATGGTATTTATGTTCATGGTGCATTATATCCTACTCATGCTTGCATTCGACGTTGATTAATTTTAATGCATGTTCATGACTGTTGTCGCTCTCTAGCTGGCCGCTTCCCAGTCTTTTTCTAGCCTTCACCTGTACTAAGCGGGAATACTGCTTGTGCATCCAACTCCATAAACCCCAAAGTTATTCCATATGAGTCCACCATACCTACCTATATACAGTATCTACCTGCCATTCCAAGTAAATTTGTATGTGCCAAACTCTAAACCTTCAAATAAACATTCTGTTTTGTATGCTCGAATAGCTCATGTATCAACTAGGGTTGTCCGTATCTTCCATGTTAGGCGGGTTATTCTCAAGAGGAGTGGACTCCGCTCCTCACTCACGAGAAAATGGCTGGTCACCGGGATGCCCAGTCCCATGCTTTATGCAAATCAAATCAAAATAATTGCAAACAAAACTCCCCCTAGGACTCTTGTTAGTTGGAGGCACTCGTTGTTTCGAGCAAGCCATGGATTGATGCTTGTTGGTGGAGGGGGAGTATAAACTTTACCATTCTTTTTGGGAACCGCCTATAATGTGTGTAGCATGGAAGATATCACCATCTCTTGGTTGTTATGTTGACAATGAAAGTATATCACTGAAAATATTATTCATCTCTATTTTAAAACCAAGCTCTGGCACCTCTACAAATCCCTGCTTCCCTCTGCGAAGGGCCTATCTATTTACTTTTATGTTGAGTCATCCTCCTCTTATTAAAAAGCACCTGCTGGAGAGCACCTCTGTCATTTGCATTCATTACTGTTAGTTTACATTGAGTATGACTTGACTGGATCTCTTTTACTACAATGTCTAGTCAGTCCAGATCTTTAAAGGTGCTCTGCATTTATGTTTTGTGGTCTCAGAAAGGGCTAGCGAGATACCATCTTGTTATATCATATTATGATTGTTTTGAGAAAGTGTTGTCATCCGAGATTTATTATTATTTCCCGCTAGTTGATTATGCCATTGATATGAATAAACATGAGACCTATGCATTATTGTGAATATGGTTAGTCTATAATATTTGCTAAAAACTTGAATGCTGGCTTTATATATTTACAACAACAAGAGCAAATAGAGTTTGTAAAAGTTTTTCTTTATCACTTTCAGTTTATCAACTGGATTGCTTGAGGACAAGCAAAGGTTTAAGCTTGGGGGAGTTGATACGTCTTCGTCATATCTACTTTTCCAAACACTTTTGCCCTTGTTTTGGACTCTAACTTGCATGATTTGAATGGAACTAACCTGGACTGATGCTATTTTCAGCAGAATTGCCATGATAATTATTTATGTGCACAAACAAAAGTTCTCGAAATGACCTGAAACTTTACGGAGACTATTTTTGGAAATAATAAAAAATCCTGGCAAAAGATCAAGACCAAGGGGCCCACACCCTAGCCATGAGGGTGGGGCGCGCGCCTGCCCCCTTGGGCGCACCCCCTACCTCGTGGCCCCCCTGGAGCTCCTCCGACCTCAACTCCAACTCTATATATTCACTTTCGGGGAGAAAAAAAATCAGAGAGAAGGATTCATTGCGTTTTACGATACGGAGCCACCGCCAAGCCCTAAAACCTCTCGGGAGGGCTGATCTGGATTCTGTTCGGGGCTCTGGAGAGGGGAATCCGTCGCCATCGTCGTCATCAACCTTCCTCCATCACCAATTTCATGATGCTCATAGCCGTGCGTGAGTAATTCCATCGTAGGCTTGCTGGACGGTGATGGGATGGATGAGATTTATCATGTAATCGAGTTAGTTTTGTTAGGGTTTGATCCCTAGTATCCACTATGTTCTGAGATTGATGTTGCTATGACTTTGCTATGCTTAATGCTTGTCACTAGGGCCCGAGTGCCATGATTTCAGATCCGAACCTATTATGTTTTCATGAATATATGTGAGTTCTTGATCCTATCTTTCAAGTCTATAGTCACCTACTATGTGTTATTGTCCGACAACCCTGAAGTGACAATAATCGGGACCACTCCCGGTGATGACCGTAGTTTGAGGAGTTCATGTATTCACTATGTGTTAATGCTTTGGTCCGGTACTCTATTAAAAGGAGGCCCTAATATCCCTTAGTTTCCGCTAGGAGCCCGCTATCATGGGAGGGTAGGATAAAAGATGTCATGCAAGTTCTTTTCCATAAGCACGTATGACTATATTCGGAATACATGCCTACATTACATTGATGAATTGGAGCTAGTTCTGTGTCACCCTAGGTTATGACTGTTACATGATGAACCGCATCCGGCATAATTCTCTATCACTGATCCATTGCCTACGAGCTTTCCATATATTGTTCTCCGCTTATTTACTTTTCCGTTGCTATTGTTACAATCACTACAAAATACCAAAAACATTACTTTTGCTATCGTTACCTTTTGCTACCATTACCACTACTATCATATTACTTTGCTACTAAATACCTTGCTGCAGATATTAATTTTCCAGGTGTGGTTGAATTGACAACTCAGCTGCTAATACTGAATATTCTTTGGCTCCCCTTGTGCCGAATCAATAAATTTGGGTTGAATACTCTACCCTCGAAAACTGTTGCGATCCCCTCTACTTGTGGGTTATCACGCTGCTCCTCCTTCTCTTGCAAGGCTCCTTCCTAACATCTTGTACATGGAAATCCTCAATCTTATCTTCATTGCACCCCTCTGCAAGGTGACACAAACTAGTTACTGGTCTCCTTGGAAGATAAATATGCATATTTGCCAGTTTGTGAGAAACACAAAAGGATGATATTATAACAAAACAACACCACATAATGAAACATGCCACATCTCTTACACACAATGAAATGAGCATTTACTATGTGTGCACTATGTAAAAACTAGGCATACCTTTGAACTAGATCTCCAGGTACTCTTGGAGAGCCTACTTTAGTGTACATCCAAACCTTTATGTTACCTAAGAGTTATACAAGCCCCCACTACAGTAGCCCTTAGTGTTTAAATCGTTGACAAGCTCTGTTAGGTCAAGAACAACAAGTAATCAAAGAAAACATTCCTAGTATGGCTGGCTGACACAAACAAGCAATTGAACAGATGTGTGAGCAAATCTTACATATCAAGAAAAGAAGCATAGAAGGAGGCTTAAAGACCATCACTTGACTGACCAGATTTAAATGGCATTTAAACATCATGTGCAACTTATGAACTAACATAAACATTGCATATTTCAGATTCTATAATCAAATGCGCATGTATTGGGTTATGCCATGTATGATGATGCCTAAATGTACACTATAGCAGGAAGGAGTGATTCATCATTGCACACACAATTGAATTGCAGGTTAAGGGCCAGTTCTATTCCGCCTTTTCAGAGCTTATTGTCAAAATAAGCCATAAAAGATGTAAAGAAGTCATTTTTGAGTTATGGGCTTGGGCTTAATTTATTTCGCTTTGGAGGGGGGTGTTTTGGGTAGAAGCTCACTAAAATTGAAGGGAAGTGAAATAGTGAAACAACTCTATTGTCTGCCTATATTACACTCAAAATGCACTGCTCACGCCCGCGTCACACCTGACCCTCAAGTAAAAACAAACACATAAGCATTCATTGACCTGCCCGCTTGCATCTCCTCCTCCCTTTCCCTCTACCTCGATCCCCTGCCTGCAGCACTAGGGTTCCTCCAGCGAGCCGTCGCCACTGGTCCCATTTGGTCTGGTCCTCGACGATGCTCTGTCCAACTAGGCTACATGGCCGGCGGGTAGGGAGAAATCTCCCTGGCTGCTCCTCCCTCTGGCGCCGCCCCTCATTCTCATGGTCTCGAGCAGTTGCTCTGCCTTGGTCCGTCCAACGCACTACTCCAGCGGGCGCCGCACAACTACAGCCGATGCCACACTACGGCAGAAGGCACCTCGGCCCCCTCCCCTCCTCCTAGGCCGTGGCCTTGAGGTGGTGTTGAAGGATGAGCTCATACAACACGGTGAGGATCTCCTCTGATTTTTTTTGCCAAATTTTCATTCTGATCCGCTATACAATCAATTGCTATGAGATGCTTCTGCTGCTGCTATATGATGCATTGCTATGAGCTGCTCCTGCTGCTGCTATATGATGAATTGCTATGAGCTGCTACAGCTATATGATGAATTGCTATGAGCTGCTGCTGCTATACGATGAGTTGCTATAAGCTGCTCCTGCTGCTGCTATATGATGAATTGCTATGAGCTGCTCCTGCTGCTGATATATGATGAATTGCTATGAGCTGCTCCTGGTGCTACTATATGATGAATTGCTATGAGCTCCTGCTGGTATATGATGAATTGCACGCTACTGCTGCTGCCGCCGCCGCTGTATGATGAGTTGCTATGAGCTGCTGCTGCTATATGATGTTTTCAGGTGGTGCTACTATATGATAATAACCAGCCACTTGGACCATCAAATTTTGATAAATAATTGTTCTTCATTTAAATTTAGGTCATGCGTTCTTCGTTTAAATTAGGCAATGGGATCTCTATGGAAGACGTTGACCAAAGTAGATTGTGCCAAGTACATGGTATCTTTGTATTTGCATTTTGAACAAATATTGATGGTCTGTTTTCCTATCATATTAATTACTGCACTGGGTTCAATTTGTGATGTTTGCAAATCAAATTAATTTTCATATGGGCAGAAAAATGACAAAATATAATGCAATCTAGAATTTTCATTGATCATATCATAGATAAGCTGAAAATGCAGGCAATGAAAAGAATCAGTTGGCTTATTACCTGGAGCTTATATTGAAATGTGCTCATTTTCTTAGGATAACTCTAAATAATTGTCCCTAAGAAACTTGGATAATAGAACTGACATACAAATAACATGTCACGATGATTGCAATGGAGGCCCAATTCTTTTTCCACATTCTCCCAGAATCTGACCCCTACCCAGATTCTCCCAGAATCTTTGAGCCCAATTTGTTTTACAATCCTATCTAGTTACGGTCTAATTAGGTAGGATTGTAAAACAAAAGGGGGAAGATTCTAGGAGAAGCTAGAGAGGGGCAGATTCTTGGAGAATCCTGCAAAAGAACTGGGCCGGACTGACCTACCATAGCACACTGTATAAGCTCAATGCTGCCTCTCCTTTTTTTTTGCAATGTTCCAAGAAATTGCCACATACATCTTGTACTTTTTCATTCGTAACACCATCTGCAAGTTGACACGACTAATTTTAGACATCTCTACATGATAATACATTGTATATCCCTTGCGCATATTTAAACCACTAATTAATGATTGTGTGCGTAGCATAAACTAGCCATGACTCCGTGTGCCGGACTAGCAGGCACTCTAAGGGAGCCTAATGTAGTGCACTGGAATTCCTACATGCAACCTACGATTTTGTGTAATGTACTACCTATGTTCCTAAATATATGTCTTTGTAGAGATTCCAGTATGGACCACATGCAGATGTATATAGATGCACTTTCGAGTGTAGATTCACTCATTTTGCTCTGTATGTAGCCTATAGTGGAATCTATAGAAAGACTTATATTTAGGAATGGAGGGAGTATCATGTATGACATCTACATATCTAATTAGCAGCCAGTAGTAGAAATCATTTTCTGCACAAAGGGATTACTGGTCGAAAATCCTAGCAAAGCACGTTGGCAGGCACACAACAATACAAGAGAGAGAGAGAGACACACACACTTTCAAGATCATAGCAATGCCTCAGTCCAGGATCTTGGTTGGCCAAGCTGTTAGATCCAGAAGAAACATTGTCCTTGTAGTTTTTGCCAGCTGCATAACATGTAACATCGACCTGTTAGTATAATTGAAGTACATCGGGCAGGTGATGCTGGACAGGTTTAAAGGTGACAAGTACCTGATACGTCTCCAACGTATCTATAATTTTTGATTGTTCCATGCTATTATATTATCTCTTTTGGACGTTTTATATTATTTTTGGGACTAACCTATTAACTTAGAGCCCAGTGCCAGTTTCTATTTTTCCTTGTTTTTGACTTCCGCAGAAAAGGAATACTAAACGGAGTCCAAACGGAATGAAACCATCGCTATGATTTTTATTGGACCAGAAGACAACCAGGAGACTTGGAGATGAAGATGGAGGAGCCATGAGGCGGCCACAAGGATGGAGGGCGCGCCCAGGGGGGTTGGGCATGCCCCCACCCTTGTGCCCCCCTGTGACTCTCCTGACCTAATTCTTTTGCCTATATATTCGCAAATATCCCCAAACCACCAGAAGCATCCACAGAAACACTTTTCCACCGCTTCAACCTTATGTACCCGTGAGATCCCATCTAGGGACCTTTTCCGGCACCCTATCGAAGGGGGATTTGATCACAGAGGGCTTCTACATCAACCTATTTCCCTTCCGATGAAGCATGAGTAGTTTACCATAGACCTACGGGTCCATAGCTAGTAGCTAGATTGCTTCTTCTCTCTCTTTGATTCTCAATACCATGTTCTCCTCGATGTTCTTGGAGATCTATTCGATGTAATACTTTATTGTGGTATGTTTGCCGAGATCCGATGAATTGTGGATTTATGATCAGCTTATCTATGAATATTATTTGAACCTTCTCTAAATTCTTTTATGCATGATTTTATATCTTTGTAATTCTCTTTGAACTATCGGTTTGGTTTGGCCAACTAGATTGGTTTTTCTTGCAATGGGAGAAGTGCTTAGCTTTGGGTTCAATCTTGCGGTGTCCTTTCCCAGTGACAGTAGGGGCAGCAAGGCACGTATTGTATTGTTGTCATCGAGGATAAAAAGATGGGGTTTTCATCATATTGCTTGAGTTAATTCCTCTACATCATGTCATCTTACCTAATGCGTTACTCCGTTCTTTATGAACTTAATACTCGAGATGCATGCTAGATAGCAGTCGATGTGTGGAGTAATAGTAGTAGATGCAGAATCGTTTCGGTCTACTTGACACGGACGTGATGCCTATATTCATGATCATTGCCTTAGATATTTTCATAACTTTGCGCTTTTCTATCAATTGCTCTGCAGTAATTTGCTCACCCACCGTATTATTTGCTATCTTGAGAGAAGCCTCTAGTGAAACCTATGGCCCTCGGGTCTATTTTCCATCATATAAGTTCTAATTTCCATCATATTAGTTTCCGATCTACTATTTTGCAATATTTTACTTTCCGATCTATAAACCAAAAATACGAAAAATATTTACTTTACCCTTTATCTATCTCCATCAGATCTCACTTTTGCAAGTAACCGTGAAGGGATTGACAAACCCCTTTATCGCGTTGGGTGCAAGTTGTTTGATTGTTTGTGCAGGTATTTGGTGATTTGTGCGTTGTCTCCCACTGGATTGATACCTTGGTTCTCAAACTGAGGGAAATAGTTATCTCTACTTTGCTGCATCACCCTTTCCTCTTCAAGGGAAAAACTAACGCAAGCTCAAGAAGTAGCATTACCTAGGCCGTGGCGGGTGCTTGGCATCTTGCCAGACGGTGTGAATCAGGTTAGAAACGTCAAGGGTGATGACGTTGCGCTGGCTGTCGGGGGTCCAGTAAGGATATCTAGAACTGTCGAGTAGGGTGTTTGTGGAGTGACACCGGTAGGGTGGACTACAGTGTGGGCAAAGCGGATCTGAGGCCGTGGATGAGGGCGTCGGTGAAGCTGCTCCGGTGGTTGGGTTCAAGATGGTGTCGTCGATGCAGATCTGCGGGCGTGGACGAGGTGTCAGAAGCTGCTCCTGTAGGTTGGACGAGGGTGCGACGAAGCGGATCTGAGGCCGTGGACTTGTGCATTGGCAACGCATCCCCAGTAGGGTTGAGAATGGTATAGGCGAAGCTATTCTGGTAGGGTTGACGATGGTGTCGGTGAAGCGGCTCCGGTAGGGTTGAGGAAAGTTTCGGCGAAGAGGATCAGAGGCCGTAGGTGGGGGCATCGGTGGGGCGGCTCTGGGGGGGGGTGTGGATGAAGCGTCTCCAGTGGGGAGTACGAAGGAGCCGCTGCAGATGTGCCGTAGTTGACAAGAGTACCGGTGAAGCAGATCAGGCACCGTGGACAAGGCCGACACTGAGTGGGCTGTGGTACAGTGGTGGATAAGCGGTCTACTTGTTTCTAGGGGAGGCGGGAGGGGTAGATGCGGCCGCAGAAGCAGATCCGGCGAGGTGGACGCCGCTGCCAGTGAATGGTCTCTGGTACGCTGATGGATGAGCACTCTAGGGTTTTGAGAGGGGATGGTAGAAAGGCCGATGAATTACGAATGGCGTGATGTAAGATGCTCTGGTGCTATGGAGTTAGTCGTTTTTGCGGGATGGGGAGAGGAATCGGGGTTGCTGTGTGGTGGGGGGAACCGGAAGTTACCAAAGCAGCCCCGACCTATTATGTAAATGAGGGCCGTATTGTAACTATTGTTCTCCGTGCACCAAGGACAAAAGGGGAATTTTGCATGCTAAAGACTAGGTGGCGGAAATTTTAGAAGGAGGCGGGAGATTTTGCCGCCCGCGGGATCGTTCATATCCAGTTCCAACTAATTTAGCGGGAAGGTCATGTGAGACTGTGTACACGGGGCACACGTCAGCAATTAATAACAGGTGTGAAGTCCACCCCAGAAAAAAGACAATAACTCGGGTTGAAGCACTGATAACTTGGACGTTCACATGGGCGCGACCAATCATACGGGTGTAGAGGCGCATTCACAAAAAAGGGATAAAACGCTCAGCCTATGTATTTCTCATGTAAATAGATAATTTAGTGCCATTGGTTATTTACTTTAAACATAATTCATTGACATGTTATTGTAGATGCGCATAAAAAGAAATGGATATTGTAGTCCCACAAAAGAAATGGATATTGTAGTCCGCTACTTAAAAGTGTTACCTCGTATGATTACATAGCCTCCATTTCATAAATTGCGTACCCGTTGAATTCATATATGAATATTACATATATTACTTCATAATAGAACCTTAAATCATCCAAGACTAATGAATTTGAATGCAAGACCAACAATGGTGCATGTACATGATAGCTACATTGATTGTTTGAAGAAACATCACTGTAACTTTGGCATGCACAATTGAGAAGATTATTTAGAAAAAATGTGATATGTGAGTTTCCAATCTTTCTTTGTAGCGTTGAATCGATATTGTATCTTTGGCCATGATACGAAGTAGATATTGATTTATGTTCAAGCGATGCACGTCCATGATCGCTAGATAGTGATATGTGAAAGAATTGTCCAATCCCTCTCACACGCATACATATCTCATTTCTCCGTGGGCATCGGAATCACACACGCACACTTCGTGTATTTTCGCGTAGTGGGCGGGGGGAGTTTGGCGCACGGTCGGTTTCTCCAAGTGCAGTCCCACGTGTCAGTGAAGAGGCAAGCCAAAGCGCGTTCCATTTGCGTGAGCCATGTGCAGGACCGAACATGTGTGGGGTGCAATGCGACCGCGACAGGAGTGCTGTGAGTGTACCGCCTTTTTCCTTTTAAACTAGGTGCTTCGCCCCCTAAAAAAAATTGTTGCTTCGCGCGATCCATCGATACTACTACTAGTAATCCGGTAATCCCGAGTAAAACGGCGTGGCTGGGTCTTTTCCCGTGCGATATGATGGGAGGTTGGCTTAGTTGGATTTTTAGGACGAGTAATGCTACACCTACGTAATCCTAGTTACGTAATTAACGTAATGTGAAATGTGTGAGCAGTTGATTGTAGATTGGGGGAGGGAGGGGCCCACCACCATGAAAATTAGGGGAGGAGAGAGAGAGGCAATTTACGTTAACCTTTCGTAGGTTCCCGTAGATGTAGAAAGATGTGAAATGCGTGAATGTGTAGTGGACGTACTATTGTGTTCACACTTGTAGTACCAGGGCGGCGACCTCGAGCTTCATCCCCGAAGACAAGCTCTCCCGCAGAGCGTTCACAGTTGTGGTCATGGCGGATGTGGTGCCAGGTAGGAGGACGATGCGCTATGGTGTGGAGGTTAGCTGGGCGTTGCCGCTTTAAGTAGCGCATTCCGGTGAGGCCAAGCATCGGGGTGCGTTATTAAGTCGCCGGAGTTGGTTCCTCGAGCACCGAGCCTCTTAATGACAACATATGAATGGACGGCATGAATGCGGGCAGCTGGCGCCGGCTGGGAACGCACCACGCGATGATGCAAGGGACGACGGTTTTGGTGTGCCGGGGTAGTCATCTGCGGTCGTGGCAACGTTAGAGATGCCCTTTGCTCACATGCAATCCCCGCATGTCATTGAAAAAGCAAGACGACCCGGCATGGTCTCAGGTCCAGAGGATGCAGTTGGCCGCGCTACACCACTCCGCGGACGCGTCGCGGCGCCCCATGCATCCTCGATGAGCCAGGTGTTGGGGTGTGTTTGGATTGTGGCCAAAGTGCACCTTACCAAAATTGGTCATGACCCAAAGATTGGTCTTTGTTTGGATGGTTGCCATTTTTTTGGCATGCCAATGAACTCTAGCCAACTCTAGTTCATTTTTCTTGCCAATGTCGGCCAAATCATGGGCAACCAATACCGCAACCAAAATTTTGGTCATGACCCAAAGATTGGTCTTTGTTTGGATGGTTGCCATTTCTTTGGCATGCCAATGAACTCTAGCCAACTCTAGTTCATTTTTCTTGCCAATGTCGGCCAAATCATGGGCAACCAATACCTCAACCAAAATTTTGGCTACCCAATGCTTTGATGGGGCAACCTTGGGCACAAACCAAACATATCGTTGGTCGTGCCACAACACTAACGCCACCCTCGGCACACTGAAACCGACCGTGTCTAGCTATGATATGAGCGTGTCGCTCACCGCGGTCGTCGTGTCCAGAGGCGGTGCTGGAGCTACGCCCCGTTGTTGGCCCCAACGACCCACATGAATGGTTGTCGGTGGCGAGGAGGTCGTGGGCCAGCTCCTCCATTGGACTAGTCTGTCCCACATGTCGGTTTCCCTGTTTACCCGACCATATTCGAGCGTTAGTGCTCTGCGTTGCGCATTAGGCCTTTCACTATGTAGGCCAAGCGAGACAACTTATTGTTTATTTGAGCCGTTCAAGTATAATCATGTGGCGTTTGCTTATTTCTCATTCCTCTCCAACCCTCTTCTCCATCGATCATGTCGCCCTCCAGTCGAGTCCATCCTCCCGCATGCCTCATTTGAACATTCCGCCGAGTATCATTCGCATGTACCCACCCTAGTCCTCTTTCAATACATCTCCAAACCCCGAGATGAAATCGAGAGGGAACGAGTGGGGGCACATGATACCTAAGGCGGATTTAAAATTTTGAACCGGTGATCATAGCATCCGCAAATCATATATAAAGGGTATTCAATGTTCGTTTCGTTTTTGAACGTACAATATACTCCCTCCTATCCTTTCTAGTTTACATATAAGTTTTATGTGTAGTCAAAGTATCTCTACTTTGATCAAAAAGGTATCAACATTCAACAACGCCCAATCAATATTGTTAGAGTCGTACGTACTCCTAGATTTGTACTCGAGATGGTTTCCAATTTGACTATTGACAAGATTAATAGTACATGAGATGTATAATGTGAAAATTATATCATTGGAAACTCCTCTCACATACGAATTTGACCATATGCTTTGTGTAAGTTGCATGTCATATATTATTACTCTAACATTTGGTCAAAGTTAGCCTCGAAAAACGCATTAGACCCTATATGCTTTGTGTAAGCTGCATGTCATATATTATTACTCTAACATTTGTGTAAGTTGCATGTCATATATAATTACTCTAACATTTGGTCAAAGTAGTATAGTGGAAGTGGATCCTCTGACGTAGGTATCCCTGCCTTACCCTCCCTTTCGGTCACTTACTGGCGGACCCCATGCTTGCTAGGCCCCGCATGTCAGTTACTCAATGGGTTCGGCCACGTCAGGGGATCCTCATCCGTAGTATACTCCCTCTGTTTTTATTTGCTCCACATAAAACGGAGGGAGTGGTGGTATAATAAATGACGCGGGCGGGGGAGGGGGAGGGACGTCGGTTCTCTCAGCTGCGGTCCCACAAGTGAGCGAAAACTCAAGACGAAGCGTGTTCCATTCAGTGAGCGACATGGAGGGTCCAGTGTGCCGGGCTACAAAGCGAACGCGACAAGAGCGATGTACAGTCAAAACCGATTGACCGGTCGTCACCAGAACCACTATTCACACCAGAACCTTCGCTGCTCGGCCTATGCCAGCCACTGCCCTAAAACCACACCAAATCTCCAGCCCATTCCCCCACCTTTCGATCCCCTAGCCCGCATCAAGCATCCCCTAGTTCGTCAGAAAGCCATGGTGCGCTGCAAGATCACTTACTACAAGATGCTGACGTCGGAGCGCCGCACAGAAATCGCAGCGGCGGTCGGCGCCACAGACCTCCGTTCCCAAGCTCGCTTTGCGGCGGGCCAATCCCCGAGTTCTCTGGAGCCAAGCTACGAGGAGGAGGAAGCCGATCCAATGTTCATGGCGGAGGTCGCGGCGCAGAAGGCCCCCGATGGGTATGAGATGATGGACGTCGACTTTGTGCCGACGTCTGAGTCCCCCATGGTGCAGGCGGACCAGCGGTTCAACATGGCGATGCTAAAGGAGGACCGGGAGGCAGAGGCTCAACTCGACGCGGAGCGCGCGCATGCCGCTGCCATCGAGGCTCTCCTGCAGGCGAAACCGGATGTCGTGGATGTGAACCGGGTGGCGGAGGCTCAACTTGAGGCGGAGCACGCGGATGCCACTGCCATCGAGGCCCTCCTGCAGGCGGAACCAGACGTCCTGGACTTGAACCGGGCGGCAGAGGCTTGACTCGACATAGAGCGCGCGGATGCCGCTCTCATCGACGCCTTCCCGCAGGCGGAACCGGACGTCCTGGACTTGAACCGGGCAGTGGAGGCTCGACTCGACGTGGAGCGCACGGATGCCGCTGCCATCGAGGCCCTCCTGGAGGCGGGACCAGACGTCATCGACTTGAACCGGGCTGTGCTCTCCTCCGTGCAGAGCGCGCGCACGCTCTGCTTGAACGAGTAGCTGGAGGCCGAGGACAACCACGGTGCGGAGACACACGTCGGCGGGGATGGCTGGTTCGCGCCGGCAGCCAAAGACGACGAGGCTGTCTCTTTCCGCGAGCAGTGATAGTTTTTTTTATGTTGTTGTTTTTATGGATCTTTTGCTGTGTAAAAACATATATTTGTTATGCAAGTCACCTGACTTGGGTTAGTCTACCATTTCAGGCGGTTGGAGGAATATCCTACGTCTCCTAACCCTTCTTTCCTTCTTCCTCACCTCTTCTTCTTCCCCAACAGACCACCGCACGGGCCGTACGGATACTCCCCAACATGCGGTTGGATAAACATACTCTATGAACAAAAATTATGTGTCAGCGATAGGATGGTTGAGTTTGGTTTGTTCACATGCGACAGCATGTGTCAGTGAGGGTGCGTTCCCTTGGTTGGGTTTGCGGCGTGCAGGAGCAATTGTGTGAGGGTGCGGTGCGACCGCGGCGTGCAGGAGCGACCGTGTGAGGGTGCAGTGCGACCGCGACAGCCGTGCGCAAGTGTACATCCTTATCATTTTGAAAAATTTAGGCAAGCTTGGCAAAAATGTGTGGCGAAGTATGGCAATGCAAGGCCTAGACCCAAACAGGATAAGTACGTACGTAATAGGAGTACTAGTGTTAAAAAAGAAAGGCGAGGTTTTCCTTTGCGGGGTTTAATCGATACAAATCCTCATTTCACGTGTCAATTAATGCATATTTTTTCTCCAAAGACCAAAGAGCTAACCATCTCACTCCTCATCGCTTGATTAATGTAGCGCCATGCAAACCAACCTTCTCACTTCCTCATGCATGCATGTCGTCTCTCTCTCCCCTGTCCATCTCTCTGCACGCATGCGCCTCTCGCTCCCTCTCCTGTTTCTACATGCAAGTAGCTCTCTCTGCCTTGGGAAGATGCGAAGCACATGGGAAAGAGAGATGGGATTACTGCAGGCACGCATGCGGTGGAAAGGGATGGAGGGCCCGGTTGGAAAGAGCAGCAAAAAATGCCAATGCGCAGAGCATTGCAGGGAAAACGAAATTTTCTTAGACGCAGACAAAAAAAGGACCGGAGGGGGTACTACTAGGATTACTAGTGCCGTGAGATGGTTTCTCGAAGAAGATGATGGAGAAGCGGAGTCAGCGAAGAGTGAAATGATGGTTGCTTTGTCCGTGCTTTTGTGATTTGACGCCTCACTACTTTATGATTTGTGATAGAAGGGACAGGGGAGTAGGCTCCGTGCTCTATACTGTACTACATGCATCCAAGCATGGGAGAAAGAGGAGAGACGTTGAATTTTTCTATTCCTTAAATCAATCAATCAGGGAGCTTTGGTTCCATCTTTTTGGCTTTGGCAACACCGTCCACAATGGTTCCCACGATGCCAAAAGCTATTTTCACATTTGGCTACACATTGTGGATGCCCTTAACCGTACCACTTGGTTTTGCTCCTTTGTGCTATCTATACAAATCTCAATTATATTGATATAAAAAATTATAGAATCAAGATTAGTAAAAAGGAGGTGATTTTGCCACGTGGATGGCGGGGGAGGTTTCTTATTTGAGCAATGCTACATCCACGTAATGGTTTACGTAAAGTTACAAACTGATGTGATGTGGGACTATTTGATTGGATTAAAGGAGAGGATTAGGCCCACCCCACCTGAAAATGAGGGGGCATATATAGATTAGATGGAAAGTATATGTAGCAGCTACATAGCCCTTTGTAAGTCTAGGATTAGGCTTCTTATTTTCGGAGGACGTGTCAGTGCTTTACCAAGCCGATCCGCGTCCCACATGAGGCAGAACAACGACAGAAGCAACACGTGGTTAAGTTGAAGAAGATGAGGGAGAAGCGGATTCAACAACGAGTGAAATGATGGTTGCTTCGTCCCTCCAACTTAACTGCGGGAAAGGTGCAGCTTTGTGATTTGACGCCTCATTGCTCATTACTACGCCGACACCATGACTGGGGTGCTTCACCCCGGCTGCTCTGCACTGTATTCCGGTATGGCACGTGGACCCGGTAGCTTGATGTCCCACATGTCGGCGAAAGGGACTAGAAGATTTATGAAAGCGAGCGCTCCACTCTTATGACGAAGGAGTAGACGACACGACGGCCCAGTGAACTTTCACTTGTACTGTATAGTACTATAGTTTTGTTGTCTCGCACGATCCATCGATACAAACCCGGTTAAACAGGAAAGGGCGGGATTTTTCCCGCGCGGTAGATGATACTGGCCATACATTTCAAAGGCAATTTTAATGTATGCAGACTGAATAATTATAAGGAACAATACGATATCTAGTAAAACTAAAAACACATATGATTTATTGTGTTAGAGTGTAGTAGTAGTGTTGTATTGCATAGTTGTTAGATGTAACATGCGAGAACGTGTAGACATGTAGTTTTGGAGGGCCTACAGAGAGAAAAGCGTAATACGGTCACCGAACTTCAGAATAAGCTGATTACGGTCACTATATACGTTTTGCAGTGATTATACGGTCACTTGCTCACAGTTCAACATCGGATTGCACTCTGTTGACCAGCCAAATAGTCAGCGTGGCGCCATGTTGACTAGTTAAATTGACCACGTTCCTTGTGGGTCCCACCTGTCAGTTCGCATAGGCAAAAGGTTAGATAAACACAAATTTACACAGGCGCGACAAGGCTCCAACCCGTGCGCGGGAATCACCTGGTTGTGTATGTGTCCGTCAGGGCCTGATGTGTGCGCATGCACGTGTAGGTTGAGCACTTGAGCGTGAGAGTGTGTGTTGGTCGTGTGGTGTACTAGTGTGTGCATGCACGCATGCGTGCGTGTGAGTGTTGCGTGCGTGCGTGGCTGCGTGTGTACGTGTGAGTGTTGCGTGCGTGTGTGGGTGCATGTGTTGCGTGGATGCAGTTTGTGTGCATGCGTGCGTGTGTGTATAATCACCACACCAGCTCCTTTGTGTTAAAACAGACGGCTCAACATACCAATACAAGGCCACCTTGTCCGCTGTGCCCGCGGTCATGACTTCGAACCACCGTCCAAATATTTTTTTGTCATTTGTTTTCATTCTTACTAGCAAGATGCCCATGCGTTGCACGTAACATGAAGATGCATTTGTATGACTTGTTTATCTTGTGAGAGAAAAGGATGAACGAGGGAAGGCCTTATTTGCAAATGTGGAGAGGTGTGTGGGTACCTTTTTTGCAAAATTGCCATAGTTTCTTTCCTATCCGTTAGATATAAATCGGACGACCTATATTGCAGGATGGCAGGCACACCATCATCACCAACTCTGTTTTTTATAAGAGTGTATTTTATAAGAATGTAGATGTAGAGTAGATACAAGTCGACAGGTGGGCACGATGGTAGTGAGATAATGTCATGCAACACTAGAGGTGCCACGTGGAGCGTTTAACTGGTCAACTAGTCATGTCATGAGCAAATACAGAGTTGTACGGTGAGCCCATGACTGTATAATAACCACTAAATGTAAATGGTGACCGTAATGAGTGGATTCTGAAGTCCAATGTACATATCGTGCTTTCGCTTCAAATACAATGATCGTCATTGCATGTAACGTGAGAGAAAGATGAAACATGCGTGAATTTTCTGGGGGCTTACTTTTAGAGGACCTGGAGATAGTTTTGTGTGCATACGTGAAATGGGCGTACAGGGGGGTATGCGATGGAGAGAGAGATGCTCTTCGTTTCTCTTTATTATGACTAACTTTGTATATAGTATAAAAATATACAAATTCATAGTGCAGAATAAATATCATTGTGGGCACCATGCAATGCAAATTAGCGTTCGTACTCCTCCATATAACTTTGTAATGTTGTATATATGTAGAAACTCTAAAATAATTTTTGGGCCACACTTTATTCAAAAGGAATGTTGTATGCGAAATAAACGTGAAGAGAGGGCTTTTTAGATCAATGGGGTACGTGATGTAACATGTGTGAATGTGTAGTTGATGCATTTGGCGGGGCCTAGAGAGGTATGTGTGTGTATTACGTATTCGAGAGAGGCATGGATAGAGGGGCCGACAGGGGGGGGCGTGGGAGATATAGCACAAGAAATGAGAGTGGTCTAGAGAGAGAGACGAATATGACGTCACGACAAGAGATTCTATTCCCTTGAGTGTGTATATGCAAGGGGGAGGGAATAGAGGCACCATGAGAAATTTTTTGTGTGTGTGGTGTTTGTGTTGGTATGTGTGGGTGGGAGAAGATAATGAGACGTGGGGCAGAGGGTGTGTCACCGCGTGAGGTCCGGTGGGTCGAGGTGAGGCCCTTCGTTCGGTTCCGTCCTGCGCCACATTGGTCGACCCGTGACGCATTTAGGAAGACCCATGGATGACTAGTCGCACAAGACAAACATAGCAGAATTGTGAAGGACTCTGTGTCCACTGACAAAGCCGGCTAGGATTTGTAACCCTAGGTTCTCGGACTAAGGTAACCCCTTTATCTCTGATATTACTATTCATCCAACCTATCTTTAAGGGGCATCCTACAGAATGCTCTGCTAGAATCATACTCGTCGATTAGGAAGAGAGGTGTGAGACAATGCGTGAGAGACAAGCGTAAAGATAATGTGCGTACATGATACACGTAGGCAGGTCCATGTATATAGAAAGGGTTGATGAGGATTGTGCATGTGTATGTTTGCGAGAGGAAGAGTGCTTGTGATAAAGGTTAGTGGAAACAGTTGTAAATGGTTACGAGAGGGAGGGAGGGTTATATCTAGAGCATGTGTGCGAGAAGGACACCTCGGGAGAGAGTGTGTGAGCATGTGTGAGAGACCACCGATGGAGAGTGAAACTACACGTAAAAGACTGCTCTACACATTGATTTAATATATAAATTGTATCCAAATATTAGGATGGGATCATGATATTTGCAATTCACGTAAGGAGCGGTCATTGATCCATCAGACATCTAGATTCTATCGAATTTGAGCATGTCTATGTTATTATTCAACACAATTGATCCACATAGTTAGTATTTTGAAGTCCAGACAATGCATCGCTTTAGCAATTGAATATAAACGTGAGTATAGTTCATGTTGTGTGTGTAAAGCACATTATACATACGAAAGTTACACAATGGACATTATAAATAGCTACCTATGAACTAGCATACATTTGAATTCAACTTAAGGTGGTTTAAAAAAAATCTAATTCAACATGAAGTCCATTCAATTATTTGAATTTGATATCATGGCATTTGTAAACCATACCTAAATTATGGGGGCACCAATCTTTGCTCTCATTTTGTACATAATAGCATATGCAGTCGTGTACAAAATAGATTCAAATTTAGCTCCTCCATTCCAAAATAATTGTAGTTATAGGATTTTCAAGTGTCAAAATTTCAAAAAGAAGCAGATAATTTAATGAGGCTTTCAAACATACAAGGTCAAATATAACGTTGTCTATTTAGGTCAATCCTAATAGTTCAAGCGTACTCTAAACGTGAATGCTCGTGTTTCAAAATTTTGAACGAAGCGCCAAAAGAGCCTCTACTCGCCCGAAACCGCATGAGACCAATGTTTGGAGTACAAGGAAATTACTTTTCTAATAACTCCGACCCATGAAACCGACCGGCCCGACGTCCAAAGGTCTAAACCGGGGTAGGTTTGTAGCTTCATCTAGACACCATGCAACCGCATCCGAAAAACATTCATACACAATGGCCGCCTAAGCACACATGCGCGCGGCCGAAATCGCTCCCGCCCACTATTTGGGACACCTGGGATTACCATCCTACCCCCAACCCGCAGTAGGTCCGAAATTTAAGAGGGGGGCAAAGTTTGTACTTTCCTCAAATTTCAAACAAGCGCGTCCCATCTTCTGTTCAAAAAAGCCAAAAACAAGCGTGTCCCAGACCGAAACATGGTTCCCCCACCGTCCGATTCCCCATTCGTACTCCGTGGGCGCCAAAACTACCTCTCCACCAGTCGTGAAACCCCGGCGTCCTCTGTCTGCCACCCCATCCCACCCATCAACCGCCACCCTCCTCCATCATGCCGGAGCCGATACCCCGACGTTGTCATCCACCGCAACCTCAACCGCAACGCCCTCCACGGCTAGTAGTTGAAGCCGAGGCCGAGCTGTCTGTACCCAAGCCAGTTCCACCACGCCGTCCTGCGCCTCACCGCTGCCGCTCCAACTTTGCCACCCTCCATCGCACCGGAGCTGTTCCTGCTATGCCGTCCTTCGCCGCCTCGGATCTGCTTCCCCTCCGCCGACATACGGCCACGGCAACACAGTCAACAATTTGGCCATGGGTTCGCCCAAGCATGCACCCTCCAGAACATTGGTTTCCCCGGTAAAAAGAAGAAGATCGGCGCGACATATGGAGGTGACCACACCGACAACCGAAAAAGGTACTCCTCTTCCCTTATTTGTGCAAATCTTACGTCTCTGCTTGCACGGTATTCATCCCACAGAAGACACTAGTTGACCGCTTCTTCTTGATACTAGATGTTCCGAGTAACTCGCGATGCACAAGGTTTCTCCTCATATACTATTTCACCTTAGCTAGAGGTCCGTCGCCCCCCTGAATTTCAATTTCTGGCCAGTTGATTCCCAATTAACGGAAGCATTCCCCGGCGTAACAGGCGCTAGTACGCCTATTACGCCGGGGAAGCAATGCCTTGGTGTTTATCTTAGGGGCGTGTGCGGCCTAGAGCTACTGGCGCCCGATCTGGAGGTTGGCCGGGATTAAAGGGATGGCCTGGGGGTGCTGCCAAGCACGGCAGTGGTGTGAGGTCGATGGGAGGGCGGGGCAGCGGAGGCAGGGGTCTGGGCCGGTGGTCGCTGGCGGTTCGAGAAAGATCGTCAACAATGACTGGCGGGAGGTAAACGAAGGCCATCTGCCCGTTCCTTATAGATCAGACGGTTCATTAAAAAAATCGACTGGCCTATTTATTTTCAGTCGACTGTTATCTTAGATATGACCACATGTGGTGGTGTGCTGGAGGAGTACCTGCATTTCCTGTGCTCATATATTACAAAATCATACGGAGTAGAATCTAATTTTGTTTGCCATGCAATGTTGTAGAGCTATCATATGTCTCCTGTCATTTATTTTTCAGCCACCTACTATCTGCTACTTTTACAGTGCACTAGTTCTGCACACACTTCACCCTTACTCTCACTATTGTGTTTTCATGCAAGGGTATTTCAGACTCTGCTGCCACGAGAGAAGCCAAAAAGAAAATAGAGAAGTCGCTCCAGCTTCGTATGCGGGTAGGCAAGACATGTTACAGTGCTATAAAGGGTGCAATGTCAGCAGATGGAGACGGTAAACGTAGCTCTGGAGTTGATGACCTCGCTCGCAATGAACCACCATCCCAGGTGCTTGCTTTAACTTCGCGGTGTCATATGTGGTTGCATGTTCCATATGGTGTCTAGCTTGTATTCGAAAGGCCGAAGTCGGTAAGATAAGGAAAGATATTTTTTTTACATGAACCACCATCCCGTGAGCACCAGAAGACAAATAGCTAGTCAGGGCACTGGCCGAGCCAGTGTCAAGCCCAACAAAGATAGGCATCACCTGGAAGCCAACTAAAAATCTGCGATGGTGGCGAAGCAGCCCGCCTCCCACCAGGCTCTCAGGTCCTAGATGATCATGCTCACCACTCCAGCCGAATGTCTAGCTTGTATTGCTTCCAATTTGGTTAAATTGCATCTGCTTAGCTTACACATTATACCTTTGAATATGACATGCCTTTCTATTTTTGGTACATACTAGTACATCTATGTATTAACCATGTTCTTACATCAAACTAATGTTCTTGTGTATCCCTCATCAATCACTTATGACGAGGCAGGCAGGCAAGGGGACTACTCATTTAAAGAATGTAGCGTCAGCCTCCCGACATGATTCTCAAGAAACAGAAATGCTAGATGAAGATAGTGAACATAGCTCTGTAGTTGATTACATCATTTACCCTACACTAGCATCGCAGGTGCTTGCTCTAACTTGGCAGCATGATATGTGGTTGCATGTTGCATATGGTGTCTAGATTGTAATTCTTCCAATCTGGTTAAACAGCATGTGCTAGTCTGCTTAGCTTATACATTATACATGTTAATGTGACATGCCTTCCTGTATTTAGTACATAGTACATATGTCTATTAAGCATGTACTTACATAAAACTATTGTTTTTTGTATCCCGCATCAATCAACATGACGAGACACCTTTAGTATATGCAGTGCGATATTAGTTGCATCTTTCATATGATTTATAGCATGCGCTGCTTCTAATTTGTTGAAATTCCATTTATGATGGGACGCTTTTAACTTGGCAGAGTCATATTGTTTGCATCTTTCATGTGGTCTCTAGCTTGCATTGATTCTTATTTGCTGGAATGGTTTCTGCTTTGTTTACACAAACAGTTGTGAACATGCCATGCCGTCCTGTTTTTCGTACATATTCCATCCTGGTATCATGTGTTTGCCTTACATCAAAGTAGTAATTGTTAGTATCATGCATGAATGAGTTCTGAAGAGAGAATTTTATTGCTTTTTCTTGTTGGTTTTACTTGACAACTCAAAATCAATAAAGCGGAAGGAAGTTAGCAAGGCAGCGGATAAAGGTGCTCCTTCCGAACGGAGGGCCTCTACAGTTTCTACTCCTCCACACCCCCAAGATGATTTCCAAGACAACACATGCATAGACACTCAACAAAGTTTTGTTTATGATGAGCACGTCTCCCCTAGTGCAGCATCACCGGTGCTCCCTCTACTTGGCACTGTTATATGTGGTTGCATGTTATGTGTGATGTCTAGCTTGTATTGCTTCTAATTTTGTTGAATTCCATCTGCTTACTTTACACATTATACTTGAATAAGACACGTGTTCCTGTTTCTAGAACATACAATATCTGTCTATCACACCATGTTCTTACATCAAATTACTACTGTTGTGTAACCTGCAACAATCACTTATCATAAGACACATTTGACTTCGGAGTGTGATATAGGTTACATCTCACATTCTTTTCTAGATTGTACTACTAATTTGTTGAAATGGCACTTATGACGAGACAGTTTTAACTTGGTAGAGTGATATTTGTTGCATCTTTCATATGGTGTCTAGCTTTCATTGCTTCTAATTTGTTGAAATGCCTTCTCCTTAGTTTACACATCATAAGCTGTGAATATGCAATGGCACTAATGGCGAGAGACCTCTAACATGGTAGTGTGATGTTGTTTGCATCTTGCATACGATTTATTTCTTGTACGGCTTCACATTTGTTTAAATGCCATTTATGATGAGACACTGTTAACTTGGCAGAGCGATATTTGTAGCATCTTTCATATGGTGTCTACCTTCCATTGCATTGCTTCTAATTTGGTGAAATGTCTTCTTCTTAGTTTACACATCATAGTTCTGGTTATCTCTTCCGTCCTGTTTTTCATACATATTACATCCTCCTATCATGTGGTTGTCTAACATCAAAGTTCAGTTCGTCTGCATCACGCATCAATTTGTTCTGAAGAACTAAATTGTTATTCCTTTTTCTTGTCGGCTTGACTTAACATGGCACAGAGAAAGAGGAAGAACACATGATGGCAGTGAATGAGAAGCGGATGAATCCTGCAGATTCTGCTGGTACTGATGGTGCAATAGAAGGTCAAAATCCAGCAGAAAATTCTACAAACACGGCATCCCATGCTACACGAGTTGCAAAAAAAGCCAAATAGAAACAAATAGCTGCCACCAAACAAGCAGAGACAACCCTAGTTCTTGCTACACCTACCACAGTACTACCAGCTGCATGACTTGTGCGTCAACTGAGCTAGCAGCACGTTCCCAAGCTCCCTTGCCACCTGACACTACTTCCCAAGCACTCTTGACACAAGACGAGTTGGCAATATTAGATGAACCTTGTGAGCTTCAGCAGCAAGAAGGTAGTTGCTGGAGTCAAGTTACAGTTGCATGCTTCTTTATATGTAGTCTCACAATTTGATGTACACTAACACTTCCTATGTTCGTTGTTGGACTAGCACCTAGGCGCAAGAGGAAACAAACATCAGGGATAATGCTCGATAGGTTAACTAAATCTAGAGGAGGAAGAATGGAGATCCTTTTTGAGGAAGGTTTAAAAAGGCCATGTGATGCTAGAGAGTCAGCCAAGTTAGTATCAGAGGCAGCGGTTGCCGTTAGGTGTCATGTACGTATCCTCCCAACATGGATTTAGTACAGGAATGACAAAGAGGAAACCCAGTTCAACACCTTCCTTGACCATTTATCTGTAAGTATGGTTATGTATGGAAACTAGTAATATCGTCTTGCTCTGTCCCATACTTTCTAGGTTGCTGATAATGAGACTCCCATAATTTTCAACAGATGAGGTTCAAGTTGGATAGCCAAGATGATGCAACCACACAAGCTTGCACCTATGTTTTCAAGTCCGCTCTGCGACAATATCGGTATAACTTGAGGAAAACTCACTTTGAAGGCAAGGCTAATAGTGAACTTTCCCAAACATCTCCAGTGGAAAATATATCGGATGAAGACTGGAGGGGCCTTGTTAAACACTAGTCTGATCCGAAGTATTAGGTACATTATATATATGTGATCAGATCACATGTTGAAGTCCTATTTACGCATGTGCCACACAAATCTATCTTCTTGTAGGTGAACTGTTCAAAGAACAAGGCCAACCGTACGAAAGTGAAATTCCAACAGACGACAGGGTCTCGTAGCTATATTGCACACTGCAAAGCTCTTGTAATTAGCTGTTGTTTCACTATTTTCGCTGTACAATATTATCAGATCTATATTGACTTGTTCGAAATGTAGAGGAAGGCCCGCAAGGACCAAAAAGTACCTGAACCAAATGCTGTGGAAATCTTCAAGGACTATCACACCAGCAAGAAGAAGGGCATGACTACACCAGTCAAAGCCGCTATTGTAAGTTCTTAATCCTCATGCCTTTTAACTACTACTTACTCTGACTTGTGCCTTGAATTGCATGGTTTGCAGCCAATGTCTATTACTTTTTTCAATTTTATACACAATTGTCTTAGCGTATCATTGCACCTTACAAGGTTTAAAAGAGAGGAGTGATGTTCCTTTGATCTTGACCCATAATCTTGTTCCGTGCTGGACTTGCCCACACAATGTTACACTTGCCTGTTTGTCTATTTGCAATTGTTTTGTGATATGAATGATGTCATACTATGCTTACCGTATTATAAACTTCGTCTCTTTATCCTTAGCCCTCAATACAATGTGAAAAAATAGACAATACATTAGCGATAGTACATGGTCATATGTTTGGAACCTGGTTTTATTATGTACTTTGCAATGAAATACAACTAATATTTTACATGGGTTCACCAGAATAAGTTCTGTATACAGACCAAAGCTATTTTGTTTGGTTTTGCTGCCTCCTTAATATCTTCTGTTCTGGTACTACTAATGTAAAACCTCAACTTTTTAGCGAGCTATGAAAAAATGGTGGAACCGCCACCTTCTGAAGGTGGCGAGGCAACTATAACCACAATGTCAGCTCTTGCTGCAGTGGGTCAGTACCTGTCCACTAATAGTGCCAAAAGCACGTTCCTGCGTAATACTGGGTTGGTTGTTAAGGCAATATCGTCCAAACTGCCTCATGATCAAGATATGCAAGCTCAAAGCAATGTTGTATCTGCGCTCCAGACACAAGTCCATTCCCTAACAGAGACCCTTTGTGAAACAAGGAGAAACATTGCTCAATGTCGTCAAGATATGCATGGTTTTGAAACCAGACTACCAGACATTTGCTATGTTGTTCAGGAGCCTAGGGGAAATGAAGGCGAGGGTTATGGTGCTCCATCGGACAATACATCATGAAAACGTAACAGTCGGGTCAAATGAACTGAGCTTCTGAACTTCTGGTGGTGCATTTATCTGCTAGACTGTTAAGTTTTATGCCAACCTTCCTTTTGTTATATAGTTGTAATTTGTTTTGGTGCGATACAAAATTTATTCTTAACGTGCTGCCACTGGCTGAAGAAAACAGCAAGCCATTTTTGTATAGTGTAGGGTGTTCCCTATATTTGCACTGGTGGCGATCTTTGATGCCGAGTGGATGTAATCTGTGCAATCGCCTTAATAGCCTAGCGTTAGTTTCGGCCTTATTTATTCCCTAGTCTTCTTTTTCCTTGGTTTGCTAGTGGCCGCAACTACCATGGGCCATATACGGGCCGTAGGATCCATGGGTCTCTTACGGGTCGTCGATAAATGGGCCTGTAATTAGTGGGCCTCGGGCCGTCGGATAAATGGGTCTACATGGGCCGTAATCGGGCGTAATTGGTATCGGCCCAGCACGGTAACAGGCCGTAGGACGGCAAAGGCTTAATTCTGTCACAGGCATAACGGGTCGTTAATGGGCCAAAATATAGGACGGGCTGGAAACGGCGCAACGGGTTAACAGGCCAGAAACGGGACGACTCTTGCCATGGGCCGAATTTGGCCCATTAGGGTAACATGTCAGTAACGGGCCGACTCTTGCCATGGGACAAATTTGGCCCATTAGGGGAACATGCCAGTAACGAGCCAACTCTTGCCATGGGCCGAATTTGGCCCATTAGGGGAATAGGCCAGTAACGGGCCGGAAGTAGTCGAGGGCCGAAAAGGAGCCCAAGAACGTATGGGCTGTCAATAGGCCAAAAGCTAACACGGGCTGGAAACGGCCCATGTAAATCACGGGCCGTTAACAAGTATAAAGAAAATTACTGTTCATTATGGGCTAGAGTCACCGTGGGCCTGTAAAGGGCCGAAAGATACGAAGGCCTCATATGGGCCGAAAGATGTCATGGGCCATACATGGGCCGAAAGTGAAATGGGCTGGTGTTATATTCGACGACCCACATGACGTTGTTGGGCCGATTTCCTTTAGTACCTAACGGACCAAGTTAACGGGCCATAAAATGGGCTATTTGTGAAGAGACCGTTAACAGGCTTTTCATGGGCCAGCCCGTTAACTTTTGACCAAGTCAAACGGGCCGGCTTTGTAAGCTAAATGGGCCAGTGGTGAGCCGTGGCACGTGTCGACATATCATAGGCGCCTATCTGACCCACTGACGAGCTGACACATGTTTCGTCCGGCCAATAAGAATTTTACATGTGGAAATTTCCCATTGGTCGGGGTTGTTAACGGGTTATCGGATCAAAAACCCGACCCGATAGCTTAACGGCGTTGCGTTACGGTGGATGCCACGTGTCGGTCACCCTTGACGAAAGCACTTCTGTGACGCGCAATTTATCGTCATGGAAGTGGACAATTCCGTGATGATAATTTTGGTAATGTCATGGAACACTTCTACGACAGCACAGGTATGACTATCTTGATTCTGTCATAAATTTGTCATGGATGTACATGCATGACAAAAAATGCGACCTACTGTGACAAACACGTATCATCACAGAAGTGTTTTTTTTGTAGTGCTCGTGGACAAGTGGAGGCCCCCCTGACGTGGATCTTCCTTCCAGTATTTTTAATATATTCCAAAATAATTCTCTGTTGATTTTCAGGTCATTCCGAGAACTTTTATTTCTGCACAAAAATAACACCATGGCAATTCTGCTGAAAACAGCGTCAGTCCGGGTTAGTTCCATTCAAATCATGCAAGTTAGAGTCCAAAACAAGGGCAAAAGTGTTTGGAAAAGTAGATATGACGAAGACGTATCAGTGCCACAGGCACGGGAGGCGCGCCCATAGACACGGGAGGCGCGGCCACCGCAGACACTGGTGGCGCGATACAATGCGGCAGCGATGACGCCCGTGCTGCCGTGCCGGCGTGGAGCAACTCGCCACTCCTCATTGAGATGAACTGGAGCGGCGAGTTGTTGAACCACGTGCCAACTTGGGGCAGCAACTGGCTCCGTCGGGCCAAGCGAGGTTGGTGAAGCACCGAGCGGCCTCGCTCGTATCCGGAGAGCTGGGCGGGCCACCCAGCTGGGTACTATGCCAGAGAACGGCTCCTCGGAAGCCATCGGAAGAGTGGAGAAAATGGTGAAGGAGGAGATGGGGGAGTGGCAGAGGGGTGCGATTCTTGCCCGCTATCTGTCTAGCCTCGTTTAAATAGAGGGCGGACGGTAGGAGCTTGGCTGGCGTCTGGCCTCGTTTAAACTGTGGGCCAACAGAAGGAGCTCGGCCGGCATTGCGTTTAATTCGACCCGCTCATGAATGCACGTGTGGCCGGAGTGGGTTTCTCGGTTTGCATGCGGGTTTAACGGAGGCGTTTGATGGAGGTGAGGAGGCGTGTTCAGCCGGGCATGCAGCAGGCGGCACAATACTATTTGATTTGACAGCTAGTAGTAAACCATGACAATTCCCGATACAGCTTTAATGCAGACGAGGGAGAGGGTAGCGGTTCCCGAAATGTTGAATGATCAAAGATGCATCCTCCTTCAATTAGCATCCTGAATGCATGAGGGAAGTAATGGGAGGAGGATGGGGAAAAGAGGCAGCACGATGTGAATGCAATGCAGTTTGCACTCATATAAAGGGGCCCCTCCATTCTAATGCATCTACCACATTGTACGCACTTAAGCACCCACTAAGCGCAAAAGTGCTCAGTCCATACCCATGGCGGCGATGTGTGCGAGCGACCAACGGCTGTGCCAGATGGTCCACGACGCCGTCCTATGGCATGGAACTGAGGATCGTCTCCAGACGGTGTTGGCGACCGGCTGGTTCATGGCCATCGTCGATGCCAGCTATGACTCTCAGTTGGACTAGATGATCGTTGCCACCATCAACAAGTTCACCGTCATGAAGAAGCTCATGGACGACATCGTCGTACTCCTCCAACTCGCGTGCCCGGGCTCCTCATTGCCTGCCACCCTAATAAGCCTCCATGGAGAGAACCTCTTTCAAGCACTGGTGGACCTGCGACTGCCCGCCGACGCAACGAAGAATGTCCACCTGGAGGTCGCGCTCGCTGTGAGGCGCCTCGCCCTGCAAGAATTCATCGACCTACACATCCACGTGTACGACGAAGTCATGTACATAGGTATCTACAAGGCCAGTGAGGATGCTGCGATGTTGGCCTTTGTCAATCGGCTGTAAGCATTGGACGCCTTTGTTGAGAAGCACCTTGACCTTGCCACAAAAGCCGTCTTTCCTAAGCCGCTGGTCGGTGGCCCGGTGCACTGAGTCGAGGAGGAGGAGGAGGTCGTACATTGATGGATGCATCTTTCTTCTTGCCTCCTAGAACCACCATTGTGATCGCATCATCGTGTCCTTAATTAATTCTTACTGTGCTATTGCATTCTCGTTCCAAACAATACAGACATGTGCGATCACTTTGCTCACATTTGGAGGCAATTATATGCGTCACTGTAACTAGTACTCCATCCGTTAATTTATAAGTTGTGCTTACCTTTTACAACAACTTCGTGCAACGCATGGGCATGTTGCTAGAAACACTACAACATGTCGAACCGCATGTGACCAAACCGACGATGCGCCAACCTAGCTACTACCCTGCTTATCTGGTGGAAAAAGCCCAACCCTAGCGTTTCCAATCATTATTTCTATCTATCGATCGTGCCAAGGAGCAGAACCAAATGTTACAATTTATACATGTTTCTCTACTCCTATAAAAGACTCAGTTGGTGATGGTGGTGTGTCTGCCATCCGTCATTTCTGACCATTAGATCTACATCTAACAGTTGTGAGGTAAGTTGTGGCATTTTTGCAACAATAGCCCACTTCTTTACTCCAATTTGTAGAAAACCCCTTATTATCTTGAAAGCAACCACATCCCTCCCTCACCTCATCAAAACAGCTTGAGAAATATATTTTAAGTGAAAAGTAATGTATTTTTAGTGGTATATCTACCACTCTTATCTCTACTCTTATAAAAAATAGAGTTGGTGATGATGGTGTGCCTGCCATCCCGCAATATAGGACGTCCAATTTATATCTGATAGGAAGGAAATTATGGCAATTTAAAAAGATACCCACACCCCTCTCCACATTTGCAAATAAGGCCTTCCCTTGTTCATCCTTTTCCCCCACAAGATAAACTACTAATACAAATGCATCCTGATGTTCCATGCTACGCATGGGCATCTTGCTAGTAAAAAACAGAGTTGGTGATGATGGTGTGCCTGCCATCCTGCAATATAGGCCATCCGATTTATATCTGACGGATAGGAAGGAAACTATGGCAATTTTGCAAAAAGATACCCACACCCCTCTCCAGATT
Organism: Triticum dicoccoides; assembly: GCF_002162155.2. Classification (NCBI taxonomy): domain Eukaryota; kingdom Viridiplantae; phylum Streptophyta; class Magnoliopsida; order Poales; family Poaceae; genus Triticum; species Triticum dicoccoides. The sequence continues at coordinate 339,431,697 of NC_041392.1, forward strand.
TGCAAATAAGGCCTTCGCTGGTTTATCCTTTTCTCTCACAAGATAAACTACTGATACAAATGCATCTTGATGTTACGTGCAACACACAGGCATCTTTCTAGTATGTATATCAAAACAAGAGTGTTTTCTTTCAAGTTTGTGAACAAGTACTATTCTACTTCAGATCTGTCGCAATGCATGGGCACATTGCTAGTAAAAGAAAAAGGCCTGCCACGTTCGCGTCACACCCCCATATGCCCGGGAATCGGGAGTACTCCACGGCCCTTACGACATGCCACATAGCTAGGGAAGGCATGTTGCCTAGAATTTTCACTTTCATGTGGGACCGCAATTGAGCAAACCGACTATCATCAAACCGCACCTCGCCTGCCGCATTAGAAAACAGAAACGAGGAGGTGAAGATCTAGCTATAGCACGGAAGGCAAGAAATTTGGTGTCAGATGAGGCTCGTTGATTGAATAGGAGCACTCCATACTACTACTGCTACTATGAAGTTTGTACTACAACTACTACCACTATACAACTACGTACGTGCACGGCACAACATCGTAGGAACAAAAAAGGGGAACATCTTGTTTTGGGTGATTTATCTTTTTTTAGTCAACGTAGTATGAATAATATGATGTGGGGCCACCCATGAAGCTTATGTGGCTTGGTTGCATGGCTAGGAAAGGCTAGAGAAAAATAAATAGATAATGTGTTTAGAGTGCCTTCCACTAAATAGATACTTTGGATCCATTGCAACGCACGTGCCGACACATTGATAGTAGTAAGAAACAAATTCTAGGTTTGGCACATGTTCGTACTGCGAGAGCACCACAAGGCCTGACACAGGAGTTACATTAGCCTCTCGGGGCCCACGAGACCGAGCTTCAGTGGCTTAGTGCACCAGCCTATGAGTCAATGACATGTGGACCTTAAATATGGCTAGCCCACATGTCATTCTCATGAAAGCAGAGTGGCGGTGGGACTGAGAGGGGTGAGTCACAGGTCGGCGGACGAGGCTTGCCTCCCCCCTCCCATGCTCCGATCCATACTCTTCACCACTAGTATTCATCCAACAGTTATAATAGATTTCCTCGTGTGGGTCATCTATAGCCTCAAAGAAAGGTAAACAAAGGCCGTATTTCCAGGAAATAATTTCCTACATGAATTTGTACATGCATGCAATACCCTTTCCTTTCCTGCTCGTCCTCCTCTAGATCATCAGCTGCGTTAACAATGCCGGTGCCAACGCTAGAGCGTCACAACAGGTGCCTGCCTAAGCCATGTAGCATACTGCAGCGCCAACGAGTACCACCTCCTCCACGCCAACATCGGCGTCTGGGCCATGCAAATGCAACTACTCCCATAGTATTTTACCCGCATGTTCGACTGCAGTACCACGCCGATCTTGGGCGAGACCATGGAGCTTGTGGCCAAGAAAAGTCTCTCTCGAACAACGCATGTCGAGGTGCTTCACTGTTGTGACGTGCCACATGACGTTTACTAGCTCGTGCTCCGGATGGGTGGCAGGGTGCTGCTCCCGATCGTCAGTGGTGCGACGGCAACGACAGCCGGGTGGGAGCTCGGGCAGGAGCCGGTGATCTACCCGAGGCATATAGCTCGACTTGGGCTCAAGATTCCGACCGCTTGCACCGTCCCGAGGATGTACCACTCATCAACAAGGCTGGAATGCTGGATACGTATAGGTGTGTGCTCATGGGTGGGAGCAACCCAATCAACGGATACCAGTTTGTGAATGTGATGTTCTCGACTAGCTGAGCCAGTGAGCTAGGAGGCGTTCCTGCCGTCGTACATTGACATGCGGCTCAACGACGTGCAGTTACGTGCCAGCATAGGTCGGCTGCGGGGAAGCGGCATCAGTGTGGTTCAAGATGCCCAGCTGGCCATTGTCTTGGCGGCGTTCGCGACTCACTCATTCAAGTTGAACTGGCCGGTGGTGGCCTGGCCGTGGCGAGGGTGCCACAGCTGGACGTCGGGGCGTTATGAGGCGTAGATGTCCATGGAAGGAAACTATGGCAATTCTGCAAAATGATACCCACACTCCTCTCCACATTTGCAAATGAGGCCTCCCCTCATTCATCCTTTTCTCCCACAAGATAAACTACTCATACAAATGCATCTTGATATTCCGTGCAACGCACGGGCATCTTACTAGTAAGAAACAAATCTCGAGTTTGGCACGAGTTCGTGCAGCGGTAGCACCAGAAGGCCTGGCGCAGGAGTTACATTTCCCTCTCGGGGCCCACGGGACTGAGCTTTAGCGCCTTACTACAACTTCCTTTGAGTCAATAACATGTGGACCCGATAGGTAGCTGGTCCACATGTCATGCTCCCGAAGGCAGAGGGGCGGTGGGGCCAAGAGGGGTTAGCCGCAGGTCGGGAGACGTGGTGTCATGGGTTCAAGGGAATCATGGGAATCACGTGTGGCTGTGGTAGAAACTTGATGCTCGCCGCATTTCAGCTAGCCCACATGTCATGCACACAAAGGCAAAGGGGTGGTGCGGCTGAGAGGGGTGAGGCGCACGTCGGGGGATGTGGTGCCGTGGGTTGGAGCGACGTCGTGGGAATCGTGAGTGGTAGTGTATGAAATGTGATGGTCGTCGTAGTTGAACTTCCATGGACAAGCCGTCATGTCTACTAACACATGCATTGTATACCGATCACTGGAAGGAGTAGTAGAGAAAGCTAGGCGGATAAATAGTTCCTTATAGTCAAGCGGACCTACGCTGCTACTTGTTCCCAAGACATGCACATCATCGAAATAGTTCATCTATATCTTCTTCTTCCTCTTCTTCTTCTTCTTCCTCCTCCTCTTCTTCTTCCTCCTCTTCTTCTTCTTCCTCCTCTTCTTCTTCTTCCTCTTCTTCTTCCTCTTCTTCTTCTTCTTCCTCTTCTTCTTCTTCTTCCTCTTCTTCTTCTTCCTCCTCTTCTTCTTCTTCTTCTTCTTCTTCTTCTTCTTCTTCTTCTTCTTCTTCTTCTTCTTCTTCTTCTTCTTCTTCTTCTTCTTCTTCTTCTTCTTCTTCTTCTTGGGATAATTCTCCCATCCAAACGACCTTAATGCTAGCATCTCATCACCCTTCTGAATATTTGTTCCAAGCACAAAATTTTATACATCGAACAGGGATGTTGTATGTTTATCACAATCTTCTACAACAATTTTGATTCTGGTTTGTAGGTCAGGGATGCTTTTCAAATCAAGGTTGTATGGCACCAGCTTCTGTTTATCCCCTTCGATGGTGCCCCATAGAAGTATATATCCTCCCGAGACAAGAAATTGTGGAGCTCACCTGGTATGGAGGGCGTGTGTATGATGTGGTACACCAAAACATCATCTTCGAGGCCCACCTGAAGGACGGCGATGCGTTGGATTTTCCTAGTGGCATGTTCCGTGTACTCTGCGTCGAGACCGATGACCTTCATCTCTACCTTTTGGAGGGAGTTGGATACATTGTTGATCCACTTCCGAACAACCCTTGGGTGGTCGGTGACGGTGGCAACTTTGCTCAACGAGCCTTCGACGAGGACATGTTGGACGCTAAAAACCTTCATCTGGATCTCTTTCGCCATTTGGAACTGCTGGACCGGAGGGCTATGGTTTGGAGGATTAAGATTAGATGGCTAGTCTAACTGAAGAAGATGATTATTTAAAGGGGCTTCAAAATTAATCCAGGAGTATGTGAAGAGGTTAAAACAATGTGAATGCAGTGGGGTTTGTATGCAAGTGAAGATGGAGAGGTGAAGAAACCGAGGAAAATCGGTTCCTGATGGAGAAGTAAATGGGAGAAGTGGCCTGCAGGCAGTTGATTAGACGGCTAGGTAGACTAAACGAAAAGGCTATGTGAGTAGACTGAGGAGTGGTACCTGACCATGTATGTGCCCATCCTTCTAGCACTACATATGCCACTGGCTAGTTGAGGTCACTCTTTCGAATCACCGTGGCGAGACATTTTATGATTCCTTTTTATTTCTGCACTCCGCATGACAGGTGGGACCTATGCAAACAGATATAAAAATGTGTTGTAGTTGCTTCGGATGGATATTGGCGCATGCGTGGGAGACACAACATTCTCTGGTTAAGGAATATGCGGTTATCCTCAAAAAAGAAAAAAAACTTCTTCGCGCTTCCGCATGCACGAGAATTTGGTTCTACTCGCAATATGGATGATACCTGGAGGATGAAGTGAACCCAGAGGCATTCTAGCACGGGAGACCTATTTCCGCTATACAGTACTACTTCATATGTTCCTACTAGTAGTAGTACAACTATGGTACACTTGATGGTCAAAATATTATTCATCCGGTCCTCACAGTGAAGTGACAAGACCCTGCGCCCGAGGTGACACTAGTCCAGGCGGCATGTTCGGGTTACCAAAGTCAGCCTCACCTTGTGCACTATGCAGTCACTGTCACCGCTGCTGTATAGCATGCCTCGCCTCGTCTCTCTCTCCCCTAGCACCACTCCATCTTTATCTCCATCTCGCTGGAGATCTTGAGGTCACTCTTCATCATCTCACTATGCCCCCGCGTACCCTCGCCTCGCTCGCCTCCCCCAGTACCACTATTCCCTCATTAGCCACTCCAGCACCGAGAGCCTTCCCCCCGTAAATCAAGCCCCCAAATCCTCAACTTCCAAAGTCCACCATGGCCGAATGCGAACCGCGCAGCATCCATATGAGCTGCAATTAGAGCAATCTCCCCAGTGACATCCTCGAACTCTGTTGTTTGTGCATGGATATGTTGAGCACCGTGCAGCTGGCTGCATGCTCGAGGGACATGCACACGTCCATCAGCGAAGCGAGGCCTAAGCTTTTCAAGACACCCTACTTGCTGCTATCTGGTCTTGCGAGATTTCCCCACCATTATACGGAGGCGTACATGATGCCCATCGACTTCAATCCTACCTCCATTAGCCAAAACTTCTTTGCAGGTATGTAGTGGGTCGCCATACATCATTTCCCTCGACTTCGATCTGATCACCATCACCCGATACTTCTTGGCAGGTATGTACTGGGTCGGCATGAACTCGCACTGGATGGCTACCGTCAGAGAAGACCGGAAAAAGTTGGTGCTCCTGAACTTCCACACCTCCCATGAGATTATCCTTCCTACGTTGAATTACATAGGGTTTTACCGTCGTGGTAGAAGTCATCTAGATTACCTCATCAGTTGGATGCACCTTGTTCCACAGAAGATTGCAATCTGCCAAGTGCCCACACAAGATGCGGATTACGCAGACTTGAAGCTAATTGCCTGGTTCGACCACGGCCTCGCCTATCTTTCCGCTGGTGCCTTCTTTAGCTGGAGACAACTCACCTCGCAGTGGATCGTCAAAGCTGATACACACTTCTGTGATGCTATTAAACACAATGGCATCATCTACGCGATCGACAAAGAAGATGGCACCACGTATTGCTGGGACGGTGCCTGTAAGTTGTTTATGTCTGATGTTAATGATAATGCCATGACACTGTTTAAACTTTTTGTGATGATTGGCATATCCCTGTTTGAGCAGAATTTGAGTATAACTATGGTAATGTATTAGACGCGCCGTAAATCAACTTTATTTGGAATGAGTTAATTCATGCGATTGTGACCATGTCATCACAACCAATTTGTACCCTTGAATAATCAAATAGTTAGGAAGATATGGATATTCTCCTTATTTTATAGTAATCTATATACTACTAAATATGAGTGTGTATCAATGCCCATGTTAGTTTCCTCATTTTCATGATGTAGAAACATGCATCACACTATTGGTTTCATCTAACCATACATTAGGGAAGTTAATGTGCATATGGAGAACTCTATATTTGGAACTAGTGAAATCCTGTAATGCTTACCATGTGTACATACCTATATTCGCCCTTCAGCAATCAATGGCTAGAATAATATCCTCACACAAAATTTGCCCAAAGAACATGAGTATATAACAATGCATGGCTGTTAGTTTCCTTGAAGAATTTTTTGTGAGGACAGAACATGATTACATAACATGCATGACATGGTAGTTTCCTGTGAAGAATCGGTTGCGAGATAACATGAGTATAACATGCATGGCACTTCTATATTTTCGAACCCAGTCTACATTTCCCTGTATTTTCCTCTCTGTTCCAACAGGGACATATCAATGTTGTTTCTTCCATTATCCTACTCATAGTCTGAACAATGCTGATCTTACATTAACAATGTATGTCCTTTTTGATATGATGTAGTGTCCCTACAGTTACCGCCCTTTGTAATCACCACCACCTTTGCCAAAAACAGGGAAGCACAACTGGTTCCTCGCTCGATCAGACGACGGCAAAAGACTGATGATCATTCACACACATGTGCCGATAAAGTTATATTGCAAAAACCCCACTGTGTACAAGCACCGTGAAATACGTATGTATCCGAACAGTGGCTGTTATGTCTATGAGCATGATACCAGCTTGTTGGGGCCGTCAGAATTTTTTAGTTGGAGGCAGGTAAACAGCCTTGGTTCACACTCTCTATTTCTTGGACTCAATTATTGGATTAACCAGTAGATCACCATTGGCAAGGACCTTGATGGCAGAGAAGCTCTGTTTGCTATGGAAAACTGTGTCTACACGGCGAGCCCTAGGACTTCGGGAGCAAATTCCCTTGATTGTCAACGATACAGCCTGCAGCCAAAAGAAGGTGAGAATGGCAAAGGCATCTGGATTAACTTTGATCCTTGGATGTCTCAAGTCCGACAGACAGTGATGTGGTTCAAGCCTTTAGGTTGATAGGTAATTGGGCTGTTGCATCGAAAGGGTGGAGTACTGGTGTCTCCGGATCACTGGTGGCTGAAGCGGGGCTGCAAATTATGATGTTGTTGGATTATCCCTCTTCAAATGACTTGTTGTCTTTGCTGCTTGTTCTGGATGGGTAGTTCTCTCTTTTGTTATGCATATTCCTTGTCATTTGGTCATCCTTGTCTATGTCACTCTTACTATGTAATAGTTGCCTCTATTTAGAATGTCATTCTCGTCTGGATCATGAGAATCTAAGCGCTGTAGATGGGTGCACTTTGGTGGTGTAGCAAGACTACTTATAAACTATCATGTCTTGCTGTTTATGTCAGTAGTAGTCACTAGTCAGTGTTTGAATGTTGTATATATCGTTGTTTCAAACTGCTTATTTTCTCGAACTGCTGGTGGGCTAAATGAGCATCACCATTCCAGTGTTTAGAGTATAACTTCTTTTTTCAAGTTATAATTTGATCTCAGTGTCTTTTCGATGATGTACACTTGTTTGGGCTAGTGTGGTGTCGTTGAATATGGGCCGAGTAGTAACGCAATGCCAAACAGGTCAATTATGACTCTCAGGCCGGGCTCTCAAAAGATCTTAAAAAAGGCCGGGCTCTCAAAAAAATAATAAGGACTCTTAGGCCGACATGTGGGCACCAGCGGTGTTTTCGTGCGCTTGCGCACCGAGAGCATATTGGCGCGTGTTTGAAATTCATGCTACCTTTTCATCCCCAATCTCCCGCCCCTCCCTCACCTCTGGATTTTTTTTGACTATAGTCACCTCTGGAATTTTGATTCCTACTCTAGTTCCCACAAATTCCCTCCTGTACTCCCTGTACTCAAGCGCACTATCATGTCACCGGTCAACGCGAATCTCTGAGCCGGAGATCCCGAGATCCGTCCTGCCTTCGGGCGCTGCGTGCTGTCGCTCAAGAGTGGCATGGCGGCGCTTGATGACCAGTTTGCCGGCAAAGTGTTGATGGTAACCATCAACGGCGACCGGCCGCCCGTCTCGCCGGACGACCTTGTCAAAGCTATTGGCATTGCGCACGACAACCAAATAAGTGACTTGCTCGTCGAAGTCTGTCCACCATCTGCTGATTTCTTCGTCAGGTTCCGGACAACTTTTGACTGCAGTCGTGTGTTCAAATCTTCTCGGTGTTTGTTCTGCGATGGCGCGCTGGTGAGCTTTGATAGGTGGCACCCAGGATGGGGCTCGGTGCCCTCTAAGCTTGAGTTTTTAACAAAGCTTACCTTCCACGGCATGCCTCGACATGCTTGGAACAACGAGTCCATGAATGAGCTTATCAATGACCTCAGAGGTGAGCTCGTAAGTATGTTTGTTCCTCCAGAAAGCTAGGCTCTGACAGTTATGGCATTGATGAAGAATCCGTCCACCATACCAAAGGTGATTGGTGTTGAGATACTAGTACAGGAACCGGGGTTGTACTATTCATTGCCACCAAGGCCGCCGTGGACCACGTTAGTGATGTACCTCTATCGAGTGTTTGTGCATGTCGAAGAAGTGGTCAATCCATCAATCGAAGTCCTACCGCTGCCGCTGGTGTCAGGGTCCGTCGACGACGTCCATTATAGGAGTCAACGTCAGACTTTGCTCGTGTTGCTTGGAATGATGGATTGCACAGGGCCTACTCCATCGCGCGGCAGAGGTGACTTATTCTTTGGGAGAAGAGGCAGGGCTGGCTGCCTAGATGTACTCTAATTTGAGGTAACAACTGAATCTTGTCAGATACTAGTTAAATCCAAGCTATCGGTGTGAAGCACTAATGTGCTAGTACATTTGATTGTGACCTATTCAATTTTTGTACTTGAACTTTTTTTAGGAAGGGTTGTACGTCAATTTAATGTGCTAGTAGAACTTATTGTGTTGTCCATTTGTTTTCTTTACAGAACATTCAAGATATTTCCCTGACATTGATAAAGACGATGATCCGTTATTTACGAGTTCGTTGGTTTCAACATAGCCCTACCTGTAGCGATCCACTGCTTCCACCTTAATTGTGCCACATGCGTGAAATTTTTGTATGCAAGTTCAGTGTGCTATGATGCTCTATATGATTATGTCAACTATATAAGTTTTTACTGAGCATCATCAATGCATATGGCTGAAAGATGTATTTACGAGCATCGACCGATGGGTCTCTCTGTCTCTCTCTCTCACACACACACAAGTGGGACCCGTTGAATTTTTCCTTCGCTCGTGACAACTTTTAATTAGGTTCCACTCTACTCTAACTTTTTTCTTAAGTTATTAATTGAGCTCGGTGATTCCAAAAATTTGTACAGAAGCCTTGCTTGGGCCTTTCTGGCATCGTTGAATGTGGTCTGAGTAGCCATGTAAACTTGTATTGTACTGCACATGCTTTTTTTGAACATCAGCAATGCAACTGGGCCGACAGTTGTACACAATATCCTAAAATAAGCGCAACCTAGCCTATCTTTCTTTTCATAAAATGCACAACCCAACTTAATTTTTTAATAATATGCATATCTCAGTATTATTTTTATACGAAATGCTCAGTCCAGACCATCATTGTTTTTTCACCCATCCCAGAAAATGGGTCCATTTCTACTAAAATCAAATGGCTTGTAAATTATCAGAAATGACAAATGCGCTGCATGTATGCAATATTATATTTGACCCAGCTCACTAATAGGTGTATTTGAATAAATAATCAAATGCGCTGTAAATTATCATAAATAGTATGTTTAGAAAAAATATCATAAATAGTAAATTGGCTATTATTATTATTTTTAACCAGCCCAGGAAATAGATTAGTTTTTGAGTCAAAGCGCATGAAATAGATGTATTGGCAAACAAAATGAAATGGCTGTAAAACCTAAATAAATGGGATGCATTCCGCCACAGCTTTCGAAGCCGACTTTGTTGGCCCACTAGACGAAGCCTGCGCAAGGTCTTGTCCATTTAGTGAAGCGAACAATTTAATGGTCTAAAAGAAAGAGTCAACAAATTATTCTGACATCTGCAGTTGTTGGATTGACATCCAACAGCGATCCTGCTTCTTCAATCTCTGTTGTAGTTGCTCCTCTTGCTCCAGCCGCCAAAACCATCGCCGGCTAGAGCGCCTGCATCCGCCTCCCGTGGCCGGCTATGCTACCGCACAGGCCTCGCCACCCCACTCTACTTGCAGCGGTGACTAGGTCATACCTATACTCACCCATACCTTTTGTTATTCTCCGGCGAAGACAGCCTCACCCGGATGCCGAACCAGTCCCTTGTACTCCCCTCCGCTAGGGACTCCAGTGCCCCTTGTTCCATGACTCCAGATCGTTCCCATCTTAGGCCTCCCCGTCGTCCACCGTCTTGGTGCTCTCGGCACGGCATGATCAACGTGGTAAAGGAACGCCTTCCATCAGAAGAGGACTGCACGTGGAGAGGCTGACAGCTGGGTCCATGGCCGCAACAAGGAAGTGCCTCCTTATTACTCCCAGAATAATGACTCCTCCACCTGACAGCGGGACCTATTGGAAGGGCCTCGAAAAACGTTTCCCCCTAACAGCTGGGGCCCACCAGCTACATCTTCATGCGCAAGGAAGTGCGTCCATATTACGGGCAAAAAAATGATTCTCCCCCTGACAGCTAGGACCCACCAGCTATATCTAAGCACGGAAGGAAATGCCTCCTTATGCTCCCTGATAGCTGGGACCCACTGGGTTGAACCATACGTCGGGTTGTCTGTCTGGTCGCGGTCGTGTACGTACATACTGGTCGATCGGTCTCTCTGCAGCGATGAACCATGTCCGAGTTAGGAGATGCACGCGTCGTAGTAGAGGCGCGAACATAGCATGTCACGCAGTCCCGTCTATATATATCGTGTACATGTATGTACAACTACACTGCAAGAAATTAAATACGGCTACGTACGTACATAAGGGTGGGGTCTCAAATGCATACTCACACATACATACAGCCAGGGCTCGTGTACATGGAGAGGCAACGGACGGCAGTGACATCATCCTGTTCATTGGCAGCTAACTGGCTAGGTCGAAATGGAGGAAACATCATCGTCTTCACCAAGAGCCAAGTGACTATGTCGGAACACGTCCTGTTCATTGGGAGCAAAGCCACTGGGTCGGAATGCATCCTGTTAATCGAGAGCCAAGCGGCTTGGATGGAACAACCGAAACGAGGTCTAGCGTACGGTAGAATGGAGGAAACGGGCCTTCTGTTTTTCCGCGTACGGTCAAAACGGGGTCCTGTTCATCGGAAAGGGTCTGGTGTACCGCAAAACGGAGGAAACATACTTGTGTTCTACCGCGCACAGTCGAAACGGGGTCCTGTTCATCGGGAAGGGTCTAGCGTACCACAAAGTGGAGGAAATGGACTTGTGTTGGAGCGCTTACGGTCGAAACGGGGTCCTGTTGATCGGGAGGGGTGGGGGATACTGCAAAACGAAGGAAACAAACTTGTGTTGGAGCGCCTACGGTCGAAACGGGGTCCTCTTCATCCACCGTCTACTGCCTCGCTCCACCCTCCACCTGCTACTGTTCATCCATCGTCGACTTCCTCTAGCCTCCACCTACTACTGTTCATCCACGATGGACTTCCTTCAGCCTCCACCAGCTACTGTTCATCCACGGGGTCCTGTTCATCCAGCCTCCACCGGCTACTATTCAACCAGCCTCCACGGGGTGCTGTTCATCAACCCTCCACCGGCTACTATTCATGGAGCCTCCATGGGGTCCTGTTCATCCACCCTCCACCGGCCTCCTTGCTTCGGGTCATATTCATCCAGCGGCAACGACCTACTACTGCCACGGGGTCCTGTTCATCCAACCCCCACCGGGAACTGTTCCCCCAATCCCAACCACATACGTCTCGACTTGTTCAACCAACCCCCACGTTCACTGTTCATCAAGAGGCAGCAGGTTCAATCGGCTTCAGTTAGCAGCAGTAGCGAAGGAATCTCTCGACCAGGTTCAGTTAACATCAAGGGATCGATCAAGGTTCAGTAACATCGCTAGTGCAATCGCTCGGGTTCAGTTAGAGCCCAACGCATCGCTCGGGTTCAGTTAGAGTGCAACACCTCGCACACATGCGCGTACGTGTATGAGAGAAACGCGCAAACCTCAGTGCATCGCTCGATTGGCCCCGACCACCCACTGTAACTGGAAAACTCCCTGAAATTTTCCTCGCCCTCACTTTTATCACAATTTTTTCCGTCATGGACGGACCAAAGAATGTCATGCAGGTGCGTCTCCGGCCCGCCCAGGATGAAAAACCCATGTTTTGTCATGATTTTTTGTCATAGAAGTAGGAGCCCACCACATCTGTGATGATACCGGGTTTTGACACAATTATCGTCAGAGAAGTGTGAAAGCATCGATATAGTTGACTAGAGGGGGGGTGAATAGGCAAGTAACAATTTTTAACTTTTCTTTACCAATTTAAACTTTGCATCAAAGTAGGTTGTCTAGATATGCAACTAGGTGAGCAACCTATATGATGCAACAAGAACAAGTACACATGCAAGCAAGGGATATAACACAAATAAGCTTGCACAAGTAAAGGCATGAGATAACCAAGAGTGGAGCCGGTGAAGATGAGGATGTGTTACCAAAGTTCCTTCCTTTTGAGGGGAAGTACGTCTCCGTTGGAGTGGTGTGGAGGCACAATGCTCCCCAAAAAGCTACTAGGGCCACCGTATTCTTCTCACGCCCTCACACAATGCGAGATGCCATGTTTCTACTATTTGTGCCCTTGGAGGTGGCGACCGGACCTTTACAAACAAGGTTGGGGCTATCTCCACAACTTAATTGGAGGCTCCCAACGATACCACAAAGCTTCACCACAATGGAATGTGGCTTCGTGCTGACCTCAACCGTCTAGGGTGCTCAAACACCCAAGAGTAACAAGATCTGCAAGGGATGAGTGGGGGAATCAAATTTCTCTTGGTGGAAGTGTAGATCTAGGTCTTCTCAACCAATACTTGGAGAATCAACAAGTTTGATTGGCTAGGGAGAGAGATCGGGTGAAAATGGAGCTTCGAGCAATAATGGAGCTTGGGGATGGAAGAGATAGTCAACTCGGAGAAGAAGACACCCCTTATATAGTGGAAGAACAGATCCAACCGTTACCCACCAACCCAGCCTGCGTAGCACGGTACTACCGCGCTAGGGCCGCGGTACTACCGTAGGGGTATGCGGTACTACCGCAGGGCCCGGTGGTACTACTGTCCGAGCAGCACAAACCAGGACAGCCCAAATGCACTGAAGCAGAGGGCGCTAGAACCGCTGGCGTGGTACTATCGCTCCCCCTTGCGGTACTACCGCAAGGCAGGGATGTTCCAGATTTTGAGAAGGCACGGACATATAAAAATACATCCGTAGCAACTTCCGCTGAGTTGGAGTCAATGCAAAAATCTGACACGGTAGTACCGTGAGCCAGGGACAGTACTACCACGCGGGGTGTGGATGTAAAATATTACATCCGCTCCTACTGCCGTACAGGCTGCTGAGCCAGACCAGAACACACGGTACTACCGCGCACCGGGCGCGGATGTAAAAAATTATATCTGCTCCTACTACTACAGCCGCAGTAGCGCTTGGCCTGAGGCCACGGTACTACAGCTCCAAAGGAGTGGTACTACCCTGAGCGCTTGCGGTACTACCGCGACTGGGCCTGGTACTACCGCAAGGGCCTGCGGTACTACCGCTCCTAGGAGCAGTACTACCGCATGCCCAAGCTCTGCCAACACGACAATTTGCATAGACGAGAAAAGACGGAGGATGCTCCAAATTGCCAAAGGAAAGGTGGTGCAAAGGAGAAGAAGTGTACGTGGTGATTCCACCCAAACCATTCCAAAGCGGACCCCCTCTTAATAGTACGGCTTTCCTACGACTCAAATCCACCGAAAAGAAATGTAGAGAAATGTCGTCTTCAATAGTCTTCGAGGGGCACCAAAACGTCTTGTGTCTAGTGATGAAATGTCTGAAATACTCAATGCACACGATTAGTCCGCTAAAGCATTGTCATAAATCACCAAAACAACTAAGGGATAAATATGCCCTTACAATCTCCCCCTTTTTGGTAGAGTGATGACAATACAGGATTTGCATAAAAGGAGATAACATAGAACATGGGCAAACCCCATACCTCTAAAATATAGACAGGCTCCCCCTAGATGTGTGCTATCTAGATGAGTGCTTTGGACTGCACGACACACATACTAGGATCAACACTCCCCCTATATTTTAGAGACAAGGCATATCTTGCACCAAAAAAAGGCTAACACTAAGCAAGATAGTACATATGAGCATAATATAAATAGCACAAGATATCATAAGCTCAATAAGGTATGATAGAGTGCATATGTCTTACACCATGTGATAGAACAGTCTCACAAGCGCAAACCAAACCAAAGCAAACGAGGTCCAACGACAAAGCAAACGAAAACATGACACACAACTCACAAATCCTACACTCTCTCCCCCTTTGGCATCGAGACACCAAAAAGGCAGAGAGGACACCTACAACACAAGAGGTGGCTCAAGAGGAGTAATCACTCGCACGCTCCTCATTAGACTCGGAAGCTGGGACGGTCTCCTCCCGGCCCTCCTCAGAGTCAGTTCACTTGTAGCCCTGCTTTGCCATCCAGGCCGCCTCTGGCGTGATGACCCTCTCAGATCCCTGGATATCTGCTCACCAAACGTCCTCAAGATCCGCTTGTCGCGGCGGCGACTCTCCTTCTGAGCAACATGAGGCCGGTACTGCCCCTTGGCCTGCATGCAGAACAGAGCCTTCATCTTGTTCTTCAACTTCTTAGCCCAAGAGGGCTCAGAAGATGAAGGCGAGTAGCCAGCAGACATGTCCTCATCAGCGTCCTCCTCCTCAACCTCATTTGCATCCACATCCATCTGAGCAGCCGCTGCCTCAGCATGGGTAGCAGTGTTGGCCCACTAGGGCTTGATACAGAGCCTGATGGGGTCATGACGAATCCAGTTAGGGGCAAGAAACTCATCATTGGGAAGGAGCTTCTCCCAAGTCCTCGTGATCAGCAAAAACAGGTAAGGTCCATAGATGGGAACCTTACGGGTGAACGCCGCAAACCTAAGCTCGCACCACATGATGTGTAAGACATCAAGTGGTTGAGTCTGAGAGAGACAAGCCTCCTCACAGATGAGCATCATATCCACAAGATAGGCATGCACTTTGTCCTTGTCACCAATGCGGGGAAATAGAGAGTTGGGGAAGACGCGATACATGATGTCGAGGAAGGGCTTCAACACCCATGTCTTCTTGCCACTGGGAAGAGATTTCGCAACATAGTAGGGTAGAAGCTTGTCCTTGTTGGCTGACTCGGGATTGGCATGAGGGCGTACACCAACGGGTGTGTTGAGCCCCTCATCAGCAACCTGAAGCAAATCCATGAAGTGCTTCCATGTAGCAGTCAGCCGCTGTCTGTTGGTCATCCAGGTCATCTTCCGTTCCTCATCCGTATGGAAGTGGACCATGGCAAAGAACTGGGCCACAATCTCAGGGTCATAATCCAAATGGAAGGAGATCACATGCTCAATGCCAAACTGCTCCACGAGGTCCAGAGCCTCAACAAAGTAATCACGGTGCCTATCATCTCGCATGTGATGCATGTCAATCCAGTGCACGTCCACATAGAGGTTCTGCTTTGCTTTGATCACATCCACATAAGTGAGATACTACTTCTTGGTCTAGAACATATCATTCCTGCTGAAGTTGGCACGAGGACTCACATAGGGGTTGATTTTTCTTCGAGAGGAAAACTCAACAAGAGGAATCTCATCCATGCCCTTGGCGGGCTCATTGAGCTTGGTGGCGGTGGTCTTGGTCCTGCCTTGGGGGGCATTGGAGCCCTCAGGAGCTTTGTCTTGGTTGCACATACGCTTGGAGCCCGTGTCATGACTGGGATTAGAACGGCGAGCAGGAGCATCGGTGCCACCTCCTAAGACACAAAACACAAAAACACGCACGAGAAGCGAGAAGGATCAATGCAAAGACCTCAGCAAAATAGGTGAAACAAGTAGAAGTCACACTAGAGAGTTTCCACAGGAGAGATTTGACAGAAACAGTAGTACCGCATGGCTGCGTGGTACTAAAATTCTAGTGCTGCTCCTAGTCACGGTAGTACCGTGCCAGGGTGGAACGGTAGTACCGTGTCTTGGAGTGGCAGTAAAATTTTAGTGCCGTGCCTCGCGCAGTAGTACCGCTCCGGAGGAGCGGTAGCACCATACGAGCGGTAGTACCCACCAGAGATGCGGTAGTACCGCACAGCGGCACATCCGAGTCCACAATTGGATCTAAGCACAACCGTGACAATGACGCGGTACTACGGTTGATCAAATCTACCACGGGGCAACAAAGCAAGCACAATCTCTATGCATTGCGACTCTCCTACATCCTACTCTTTCATAGATTTGGCCTAAAATCTCAAGAACAACATGCATGTCACCAAAAACCTAGAAGCAAACAAACGAACCAAAGAGAGAGGGATTTGGGGAGAAACCTTGTTCCATGGCAAGAGGAAGTGGTGGGGAACGATCCCACCAGTCGGAATCTGAGGAGAGCGGCCGGAGATGGAGATCTGACGAGGGTCTCCGCTGCCGTTCTTGAGCGAGAGAGAGAGAGAGAGACGGCGCGGAGAGAAATAGACGAATGGGTATGGGGGAGTTGGAACTATCCCTGCCCGCTCTTAACCCCCACGCGCCCTCGACAGCGCGGTAGTACCGCGTGTCATCGCGGTAGTACCGCCAGGGCGGAAGTACCGAACCTTGGGCGATAGTAGCGCTCCCCCAGGTGGCAGTAAAAAATTACTGCCGCGCTGGGTGCGGAAGTACCGTGCGCTGCTCACACGGTAGTACCATGGCAGGCCGCGGTAGTACTATGTGCTCAAGAAGATTCAAGTTTCAAGAAGAAGGGAAAACAAAAGCCTTTGCATGGCAACCTTCAAGATAACGGACACACCAAAATGCTGACACACGAGACAACAGACACAAGCTCGACACGATGAAAGGACAAGAGATAACAAGGACTAAAACACTCAACACAACCTCTCTAAAGAGAGGGCGGTGGCCAGAGCAACCTATGTTTGAGTCAATTGGTATGGCACCGCGAAGAATTATCCTTGGGCCCATGACCAAAACTTGTCTTTGAAGCACAAGTACCATCAACAATGGCTAATGTGAAAGAGTTGATCAATTTGTGCATAATGGAGGGAGGGAGAGTTCATTGAGAGAACGCACTCCCACTATGTCCATGCCTACACCTAAACAAGATAACAAGTTGAGTATGGTGGGGTGTGCACGGGTTCAAGCAACATTGCTTGAATCAATGATATTTAGCTCATGCCTTAACTCGAAAAATCTTGCTTCATCCAAGGGCTTCGTGAAGATATTTGCAAGGTTATCAAGAGTGTTGACATCGTTGAGCTCGATCTCCCCTCGCCTAATATGATCCCGGATGAAGTGATATCGAATCTCAATATGCTTCATCTTGAAGTGTTGCACCGGGTTGAGAGAAATCTTGATGGCACTTTCATTGTCACACCAAAGAGGCACTTTGTCACAAATGACACCGTAATCCTTTAAAGTTTGCCTCATTCATAGAAGTTGTGCTCAACAACTACTGACAGCCACATACTCCGCTTCTGTGGACGAGAGAGACACACAACTTTGCTTCTTGGAAGACCAACTCACCAAAGAGCAACCAAGAAATTGGCACCCTCCGGAAGTGGACTTCCTATACACTTTGTCTCCCGCCCAATCGGAGTCCGAATAGCCCACAAGGTTGAAGTTAGATCCTCTTGGATACCATATGCCAAAGTTTGGGGTATGAGCCAAATATCGAAAGATTCGCTTGACTACCACATAGTGGCTTTCCTTAGGTGCGACTTGAAACCGTGGACAAATTCCCACACTCAACATGATATCCAGTCTAGATGCACAAAGGTAAAGCAAGGAGCCAATCATGGAGTGATATACCTTTTGATCCACCGCTTTACCATTGGGATCTATGTCAAGTTGGCATTTGACAGGCATTGGAGTGGAAGCCGGCTTGACATCACTTATCTTGAATATCTTGAGCATGTGTTGAGTGTATTTGGCTGGGTTGATGAAGGTTCCTTCTCTTCGTTGCTTGACTTCGAACCCGAGAAAGAACTTCAACACTCCCATCATGGACATCTTGAACTTGGACGTCATGAGTGCGCAAATTCCTCATTGAAAGCTTTGTTAGGGGAACCAAAGATAATATCATCAACATATAGTTGGCACACAAACAACTCCCCTTTGACCTTTTTAGTAAAAAGAGTGGGGTTGATTTTCCCAATTTCAAAACCACGATCTTGCAACAACTCGGTAAGGTGGTCATACCACGCACGTGGGGCTTGCTTAAGGCCATAGAGTGCCTTATCGAGTTGGTACACATGATCGGGAAAATAGGGATCCTCGAACCCGGGGGGTTGCTTGACATATACCGGCTCATTAATAGGACCATTAAGAAAAGCACTCTTCACATCCATTTGTTGTAACTTAAAGTTATGATGAGAAGCATATGCAATCAACATGTGAATGGATTCAAGGCGAGCAACAGGAGCAAAGGTTTCACCGTAGTCGATACCCTCGACTTGGGAGTAGCCTTGGGCTACCAAACGAGCCTTGTTGCGAATGATAATCCCATGAGCATCTTGCTTGTTCTTGAATATCCACTTGGTTCCAATGAAATTATGGTTCCCCGTTGGCCTTGGCACCAATCTTCGCACCTTGTTGTGCTCGAAGTTGTTGAGTTCTTCATTCATGGCATTAAGCCAATCTGGATCCTCGAGCGCCTCATAGACCTCTTGGGGTTCAACACAAGGGACAAACGCGTGATGTTCACAATAGTTTGCTAATTTTCTATGAGTGCTTACCCCCTTTCTTAAGCTTCCAAGCACATTTGTCATGAGATGATCTTTGGTGGATAGCTTGGATGCGATCTTGGCAGCACGACGCTCTAATTCCTCCTCTAGAGAGAGTTGAGGAGCGGTTACTTGATCATCTTGAGCGTCATCTTGAGATCATTCTTGATCTTGAACTTGCTTGGATGAGAGAACTTGACCTTGGGTATCACTTGGTGATTCAACACCATATTGAGGTTGATCTTGCTCTTGGTCTTGTTCATGAGGTTGAGGGCCTTCACTTTGTTCTTCAGAAGCATGTGGGCCTTGGGTTGGTGATGCCTCCACGTGAGTGGAACATTGTCCTTCTCTTTCGGCCACAAGGGGATCCTCAATGGGTAGGATAAAACGAACACCCATTCTTCTGGCTTGGGGAGGAATTTCATCACCTACATCACAAGTGCCACTTTGCTCCACTTGGGAACCGTTATTCTCATCAAACTCCACGTTACATGTCTCCTCAATAAGTCCCGTGGACTTATTGAGGACACGGTAAGCATGGGAGTTTGTAGCTATTCAAACTCACTGTCTGAATCAGTTCGGTTTCTTGAGTCTCAGCTACAAGCTAGAAGACATCATTCAGCTGTGCTGCGACAAGAAGCGGAAGGACTGCGGAAGTCCCTGGAGCATTCAGATGCATACTTTCTGGTGCAACAGCAAGCGTTGGAGGATTTTAGCGCCAACCAGGACAAAGCTAATCAGCTTGCTAAGCTTATTGCCAGCATGGTGGATACCCAGGATAACGTTTCTTGAGCTCTTCTGAAGTTGTTTCAGTTATGCTCTTGTTTTACTGCCGCGTTTATTTGCACTGGTGGCCAATTTTGACGGCCAGTGTATATGATATGCTACTTTCTTCCCTATATTTGCACTGGTGGCGAACTTTGATGCCCAGTGGATGTAATATGTGTAATAGCCGTGATAGCCTAGCATTAGTTGCTTGCTTATTTATTTCCTTGTTGTCTTGTTTATTTGTTTGCTTGTAGTCATTGCAGTTCTTTTTCCGCGGTTAACTAGTGGCTGCAATAACCTATTTTTAAAACTAGGCCGTAATAACCATGGGCTAATATTTACTGTAGTGACACTAGGCCTCCGACGGGCCGTAGAAACAGTGGGCCTTCTACGGGCCGTAGAAACAGTAGGCCTTCTACGTGCCGTAGAAACAATGGGCCTTCTACGGGTCGTATCATCAATGGGCCTTATATGGGTCGTATGATCGATTGGCCAAACATGGGCCAATAACAGGCCGCATTATGGCCGTAAATGGGCTAGAGTTGGAATCGTCCGTTCATGGGCCGACCGTAATGGGCCATCGTTAATAGGCCGTATTTGATGACCCTATGAACACGGCCCAACGTATTAACGGACCACAAACAGGCCGACTGTAACCACGGGCTGAATTTGGCCCACTAGCAGAAAATGACAGTAACGGGCCGTAAATAAACGAATGCTGGAAATGAGCCCAAGAATAAATGGGCTCTGAGAAGGCCGAAAGATAACATGGGCTGGAAACGGCCCAACGGAATAACGGGCCATTAATGGGTATAAAGTGATACACTGTTCATTACGGGCCAGTTTCACCAAAGGCCGTTAGTAGGCCAAGAGTTACATAGGGCCTCATATGTGCCAAAAGAAGTCATGGGCCATACATGGGCCAGAAGTGAAAATGGGCTGGAATCATATTGGATGGCCCAGATGACGCTAATAGGCCTAATTCGGATAGGGCGTAACGGGCCTTGGGTTAGCGGGCTGTAAATGGGCTATATGCGAACAGGACGTTAACAGGCTTTCCATGGGCCGGGCTGCCACCTTTTAACCAAGTCAAACAGGCCGACCTTTTCACAGGAATGGGCCTCTGTTAGGCCGTGCCACGTGTCGATGTATCATAGGTGCCTTCTGTCCAATGAGTGGATGACATCTGTCCCAACAATGAGCCGACACGTGTTTCCTCCAGCCAATGATGATTTTACACGTGGAAAATCCCCATTGGTCGGGGCTGTTAATGGGTTATCGGATCCAAAACCCGACCCAATAGCTAAATGGCGTTCCGTTACAGTGGATGCCACGTGTCGGTCACCCTTGACGAAAGCACTTCTGTGACGCGCGATTTATCGTCATGGAAGTGGACACTTCCGTGATGATAATTTTGGTAATGCCATGGAACACTTCTACGACAGCACAGGTATGAATATCTTGATTCTGTCATAAATTTGTCATGGATGTACATGCATGACAAAAAACGCGACCTACTGTGACAAACACGTATCATCACGGAAGTGTATTTTTTTGTAGTGGCTGTTGCTGCGCCTCGCCAACCTGGGCCTCATGCTTCTTGCGCGTGGCGCGTTCCTTGGCCATTTTGTCCTCGGCCTCGGCTAATGCCTTCTTGAGGGCTGCCACCTCGGTCGTGGCCCCTAATAAAGTTCATGACAACTTAGTCTAGACGGAGTATTCATTTTTTCTTAAAAGGTACCCACATGTTAATACATACCTTGGCTATCCTCCAGCTGCTTCTTTACGAGGCCGAGCTCTTCCTCGGCCCGCCCTAGTTTCCGCTTTAGACCAAAGACCTCCGCAGCATGTGAAGTAGCAGCCTGTAGCGATACCTACGTATTCACAAAGACAACTTATGTTAGACTCATGCGATATTTCTTTTTGATCCTCTGTTCGGCTTTTTCTTCCCGAACACCAAACAGAGCACCAGGGGCTACTGTCTATACTGTGATATTCTTCCTACAAACACATTACTTACCTCAAAGCCCGATAGAAGGCTAGTGCAGGCTTCGGTCAGTCTGCTTTTTGTGAACTAGATCTTCTCCATTACCGTGCCCATAAGGGCGCGGTGTCCATCCATAATAGAGGCGCCTCGTAGCGCCTCCAAAAGATTATCTGGCACCTCTGGTTGGAAAGAGGTCACCGGTGGAACAGGCACATTCCCTCCTCGGGGGGATGCCGTTTGCTGGACCCCGGAGCCATGTAGATCTCCAGAATGGTATTCGGCTGAGGCCCGAAGGGAACTCGATCCCCATCACCAGTCCCTGTGGGGACTTTTTCCCCCGTATGTCCGGCGGCCGAGGAGTCATCCTGGGACGTCTCCCCGATGGTCTCCGGAATCTCCCCCTGGCCTGGGGAAGTCTTTTTGGACACCACCTCGTCATCACCCTTGGGTGAGATGGAATGAGCAGGTGGCGGAGACATGCTAGCCATCTCTTTCGAGTGCAGTGAATCCTCTGTCGAGGATCACGGGGAGCCATCGCATACCGGACTGCAATGACAAGGTTTAAGATGCGTCTATATTACAAACCAAGAAGTCTAGATGTTTTTGATTCTGGTACTCACGAGGCGGCCCGAGGCTTGGTCTGACGAGGTCGCTCCGGACTGCTATCAACATCCCACGCGGAGTTATGCACAAGGGAGCCTCTCCCCTCTTGGGTGCCTTAGCCTCCAAACTCGTGGAGGCCTCCCTTTTCTCCCTTCCTCTCGCAGGAGGGGAGTCGCCTCCCTCCTCGTCATCATCGTCTGCGGCTGAGGGGTCTGTCTCATCGTCAAACGATACGACCAAGGTACTCCTTCGGCGAAGCCCACTCCTGGCCCCCTTGGCCGTGGTTTTGATCTTCTTATCCGGTACGTCGTAAGGCGCCGGAAATAGCATCTTCGTAAGGAGTGGGGTTTCTTCGTCTTCAGGCAGCAGAGGCAGACTATTAATCCATCCCGCTAGGTCGACCCAGGCCTAAAAAAGAAATTGATAAGAAGGCTTAGTATCCTTCCTCGAAGTGTGTCCTTAAAGACTATACCTTGATGGCTTACCGAATTGGCCTGGCGCTTAAAGTTGAGCCCGCGATCTTTGGTCAAGGGTGGCGGTGTCTCACTGCCCTTGAAGAGCACCTTCCAGATATCTTCGTGCATCGTGCCGAAAAGCCTTAGCAACGTCTGGTGCTTGGCCGAATCGAACTCCCATAAATAACAGGTCCGACGCTGACACGTAAGGATCCAGCATACAAGCATGACCTGGATCACATCAACGAGCTTTATCTTTCGGGTTACCATATTCTGGAGGCATGTTTGGAGCCCCGTGATCTGTTCCAAAGATCCCCAGGTCAGGCCCTTCTCTTTCCCGGAGGTAAGCCGCATCGGGACTCCGGATCGGAATTTGGGAGCCGCCACCCAGTTGGCGCCGCGCAGCTCGGTGATATAGAACCACCCTGATTGCCATCCCTTCATCGTCTCTACAAAGGAGCCTTCGAGCCAGGTGGTATTGGGCATCTTGCCCGCCATGGACGTCCGCACTCGGCCTATTGGCCACGCACCACCTTTGGCTTTACATTAAAAGTCTTTAGCCATAGGCCAAAGTGAGGTGGGATGCGGGAAAGGCTTCGCACACAACTATGAATGCATAGATATTGAGGATAAAGTTGGGGGCCAGATCGTGGAAGTCCAACCCGTAGTAAAACATCAATCCACGGACAAATGGATGAAGAGGGAATCCCAGCCCACGGATGAAGTGTGTGAGGAACACAACCCTCTCATGGGGCTCGGGGGTAGGGATGATTTTCCCTTTTGCTGGGAGTCGGTGAGCAATCTCCTTGTCTAGATAGCCGGCCTCCCGGAGCTCTGTGATGTCCTTCTTCTTAATGGAGGAGGCCATCCACTTGCCTCCAGCTCTGGATCCGGACATGATTGGAGTGCCTTCTCGAACGAGGAAAAGCTAAAAGCTTGGGCGCTGGAGCTTGAGGACGGAAGGACTGAAGATGAAGAAGGGTGTGGGTAAAGGGAGAGTGTCCTTATCCCCTTATAAAGGCCGCTAATATCAAGCTCCTCCCCACTCGTCCTAAAAACTCGCCTATTCCCAAGAGCTGTATAAACGGCACGGTTGGGTTACCCATGCCCGCATTGATGAGAACCCTGCGATAAGGGGACATGATCTCTACTTTGACGAGACGTGCCAATGGCAACTGCATCTCAAAACATGGAGCGGCAGGCGAAAAGCGGTTCGAAATTATGACCTTACAAACGTAATGTCGTGTTGTGAAAAGCTGTTAGTGGATAGAACTCGTGTGAAAATATATTCTCTCTGGGGTTGTGTGTGGTATGTGACAGGTCCGGATACTATCATCGCGTCCGAAGACTATCTTGGAGTTCGGAGAAAGGGGAACCCGCCTTGCAATTCCTAAGACAATCTGCACGCCGGACTCCTCGTCATTGAAAGCCAGGTTCGGGGGATACTGAGGGAGTCCTGGACTAAGGGGTCCTCGGGATTCCGGCCTGTTATCCTTTGGGACGAACTGATGGGCTATGAAGACATGAAGGCCGAAGACTGCACCGTGTCCGTATTGGACTCTACTTGGTGTGGAAGGCAAGCTTGGCGACCGAAGATTCCTTCTTATGTAACCGACTCCATGTAAACCCTAGATCCCCTCGCTGTCTATATAAACCGAAGGGGATAGTCCGGAAAGGACACCACATACACTCATTACCATACCCATATAGGCTAGACTTCTAGGGTTTAGCCATTACGATCTCGTGGTAGATCAACTCTTGTAATACTCATATTCATCAAGATTAATCAAGCAGGAAGTAGGGTATTACCTCCATAGAGAGGGCCCGAACCTGGGTAAACATCGTGTCTCCCGTCTCCTGTTACCATCGATCCTAGACGCACAGTTCGGGACCCCCTACCCGAGATTCGCCAGTTTTGACACTGACACCCGATCCTAAGCCACATCGATCTAACATGTAACACATCATATCACTTTGCGGCCTCATGCACGATATTCCCACGGGTGCTAGCTTACCTGGCTCGGGACCGTTTGCGCCTTTTGGCTCACGTATATGATAGGGTCGCTAGCATCCATATGACAGAGAACCCGGGCCGACATGACTAGTCGTGAACGCAAAGTGGCACTAACTTACAGGGACATGCACACATGACCCAACAATGAACATGTCGGTCATCATCTTGTGAATTCAGGCTGTAGGAACTGGGCTAGCAGGACTCTGGGAATCCGGGCTGTAGCAGGCTAACAGGACTCCGAAAGACACCGCGTGACATTTCCCCGAAGGGACAGACACAGGATCGAAGAAGGACACATGCCGGCCAGTCTAAGTGTTCTGGAGCAGTAGCAACTGGGCTAACAGGACTCCAGTAAACCGGGCTATAGCAGACTACCATGGCTCAGTGGAAGCACTAGACTACATTTCCCCATAAGAGAGGCTGCCAAGGATAGACAACTAGGTTGTCTGATCCCACACATACCAAGCATTTCAATCATACACACAATATGCTCGATATGTGTAAATACAACATGGCATCACAACAAAACTCTACGACTCAAAGTATTTAACCATAAGACACTGAAGAGTCAGATATTACAAACATGGGTCTCATGACCCATCATTCAAGTCATAAAAGCAATAGCACATGCGGAAGCTTATCTTGTCTGAGTACAGACAACTACAAAGAAAAAGGCTGAGAAGCCTAACTAACTCAAGACCCTGCCGAGGGCACAAGATCGTAGCTGAGGTAACATGCTAAATGTCGTAGTCCACGCGGAACTACTAGTAAGACTGAAGTCTCTTTGCAAAAACATAAATTAAGCAAACGTGAGTACAAATGTACCCAACAAGACTTACATCAGAACTATCTACACATGCATCAATATCAACAAAGGGGCTGGTGGAGTTTAACGGCAGCAAGCCAACTTTGACTTGGTGGCTATCCTGAACTACGACTGCAAGTAACTCTTTTGAGGTGGTGCACACGAGTCCACATATTCACCAATCAATACAGCACTATGGATCTGCTCCCGTCTCCCTACGAGAACGCCATCCATAGCACTCACGCTTATCTTGCGCATTTTAGAGTATCCATTTTCACTTGTCTATGAACTGTAAAGGCAACCCAGAAGTCCATTACCGTAGACGCGGCTATTCGAATAGACCATGTTAACCCTACAGGGGTGTACTTCTTCACACACACTCTCGCCACTTACCACCATGTACACGTCGTGTATCTCGGCAACCTTCAAGCGGAAGCCTGGCGAGGGAGTCGGCCACGACCTGACTAACCACACAAGTCTCTAGTCCAGGTTTATCGCCTATTCGGGTTCCATTCGCAAGGAGATCCGGTCGGGGTGTTGCTCATGGCCCCAAACGATGAGAGCAGGGTTCCCGGGGCACCAAACGAGCATCCCGGTACACCGTGCCTCGTGTCTCTACCGCATCATAGCCCACCCCTAGGGTCAGCGCTACGCACGTCCCCCAACACATATCCTACAAACACCAGAAACTAGTTGCAACTCCTGGACAGAGATCGAGGCGATTAATAAGTCGAGAGGGGTCGAGTTACCGGAACCCAATGTGTGGTAGTAACTGTTCATGGATAACAAACACAGAACTCAATTCTTGATGACAGTTTCAATGAGACAACCCACCATGTACTCCTACATGGCCTCTCATCGCTACCTTTACCAAATCGTGTTCACACACTTAGCTCTCAACAGTAAGACATGTTCACCACATTCTAATTCATCCCCGATGAATCGGACCTGACTCAACTCTAAGAAGTAGCAAGCATGACAACAAGCATGAATGAGTAGGCACATCAGGGCTCAAACAACTACTACTCATGCTAGTGGGTTTCATCTATTTACTGTGGCAATGAAAAGTCATGAAGAGGAAAAGGGTTCAACTACCGCAACATGTAACAGTTGAATCGTTGTTGTCCTAATGCAATAAAGGAGAGCAGGAGCGAGAGAGTGGGATTGTATCGGAATGAACAAGGGGTTTTGCTTACCTGGCACTTCTGAAGATAGTATAGCTCTTCATCGGTGTCATCGAACTCATCGTCAGAACCATGTCTACTGAGGGGGAACAAACACCGACAATAGAGAAAGAACACGATCAATGCGATGCAACAATATGATGCATGATAATGAATGGCAATATGTTGTAATTTGAGCTAATGCAACTAGCAATGATTTAAATGAAGTTGGTTTGAACCAAAGGTTCAAATTCAAACTCCATATGTGATTATTTAAATGCCAACATTTGATTTGACCTGATCAACATGCATAAGTTGCTCAAACATGCATGGAAATAGCATAAATGCATAGATTGGATTTTTCTGATAATTTTTCATATACAATTTATTTCATTTAGAGTTATAGATTAATTTCTATGAATTTTTGAAGTTTTGATGTTTTGGATATTTTCTGAAATCTCCTGGATTATTTTAAAACCAAAAAATCATTACCGCGTCAGCATGACATCATGCCGACGTCAGCAGGTCAACGATGCCAGCCTAGGTCAAACCTGACCAGTGGGGTCCACTGGCCAGTGACCCGGCGTCATCAGTGTCACGTATAGGTGGGTCCGGTCAACGGCCACGTCAGCAAGGTCAACACCGATGCATGGGGCCACTATGATTAACTTAACCTAAACAGAGGTTAAACCGTTGCAAGTTAAGGGCGTGCGGCCCATATGTCATCGACACGGGTCACTAAATAAACGCGATTAGCACCTAAACTAATGGTGCCACATCAGCCACCGGAGTTTCGCCGGCGACGACCACGGCCGACGACGGAGGTGCACTGTGCGCTCGCTACGGAGCACCATTCGATGTGCGGTCTGCTCCTACGGGTTCCTAGGAGTGCGGCGCATCTAAAGCAACAAGCGGCAGCAGCTGCGGCAGCCGGAGACGGCGGCGGCGAGCTCTAAGGCGGCGGCCAGAGTTCGAGTGCACTCCGGAACGGGGAGGTGGTGGCCGTGGGGTGGCGTGCTTGGCTCCTGCGGCACCTGTGCGGCATGGTGAGCATGTGGGTGTGCTCGGTTTGGAGTTGCGGTGGATGTGGGCACGGCGGTGAGAAGCACGGGCGGCGGCGCGGTTCGGTCTCCGATGAAAAAGATGGCTATGGTGAGCAATCGATGTGGAAGAGAGGAGAGTTCGGTCCGTGAGCTCACAGTGGAGACGACGGGATGGTCAGCGTGCTCGGGGGAGGCCTGGAGGCGACGAAACGGTGACGGCGATCTTCGGCGGCCGGAGCTTCAAGACGAGTTCGGGGACGACGATACGGGGCTTCCGGCGTCGTATTCGTTGGCGGAGAGCTTCAAGGCGACGCAGTAGAGCCGGTGGATGCGTCGGGGAGACGAGGGGGTGGCTCAGGGCGCGGCAGCGGCAAGCGACGACGACAGTGGCGCTCGGGTGTGCGAGAGAGAGGGTCAGAGGGGGATGTGAGAGAGGAGAGAGGCATAATGAAATGAGGGCATCTCCGTGGCGTGGTTGGAAGCGTCGAGACACCGTGGGGTGGCAAGCAGGGGCTGGCACGGCTCGGCTGTGTGCTGGGCACGCAGCTGCTTCTCCTCTTGGCAGGAGGAAGAAGACAATGCTGCCCCTGGTGGGCTGGGCCTCCAGCAGTGGTGGGCTGCACAGGGCAGGCCAGGTAAGTGGCTCAGGTACTCTCCTTTTCCTTTCTTTCTGTTTTTCTTTTATATGCTGTCTGTTTTTGATTTAGTAGGAATACTAAACCAATTTATTTACTTTTGTAAATTATTGTATATGGACTAGTGGTCTTATTCCAGAGCCCGACAGTAATTTCCAAAATTATTGGACATGTATTTCTTCTATAACAGAAATAAAGCCAATTCAAATACATTATGATTTGACTCAAAGGCCCAAAATAAATATTTTTAAGCCTCCAAAAATATTGGTTTGAATTTTATTCTTGCCGATATTTTTCATGGTTTAACAGGAACATTTTCTTGGGCTTCTTTGATGAGATTTTAATGTTGATTATTTCTGAACTTGTTTCTGAGGGTTTCAACTAACCTCAATTCAACTTTCAGAAAATAGACATGATGCAAGATGCTCACTCATGTAACTGATTACAACCAATATTCTAGGGATGTGACAACTCACCCTCACTAAACAAGAATCTCGTCCCGAGATTCAAGACGTGAGGTAAGAAGACTGAGGGACACAAGCTAATAACATGATTTCCAAGATCCAGCTGTCCTTCTCGAAGATGTTGATTCATTGCATCATCTTGATCTCGACGTCTTGCTTTGAGGAACTTCATCCAACATGACAACGAGAGGCAAGGGAGAATTTTACAAGAATCACTCTTCTTGAGGTTAGAGCAACTTAGGATCATCTCAATGATCACAAGATCAACTCACGTAATGAGACGTAGAAACATCTCTGGAGCTAAGAGGCAAAACATGCATTAGGAGGGACGGAAGAAACAATTTAACGAGGGTTTCAAAGTAGCAAGGAAACAATTACCATGATCCCATAACAGGGCACCTTGGGAGAGGTGACTCGTAGAAATATTCCCTTAAGTGGAAAAAAGAGTTACTTTTGATTCAGAGATCATTGAAACTCTTTATACCAGCCTAAGGCAAATCAAGGTCGATCATTTGAGGGCGCTCGGAAGAATGTCATACTCAAACTAGGATGGATGATGCGGACTACATTGTTGGACCCATGGTAAGCCCACTTTCGAAGATGATCTTGGACAACAACTGCTAAGAAAAGCAGCCCATGGAATTTGGCACCATGGTGGTGTAAGCTGGGAAGAAAATGCAAATGTTGGGAATGTTCCAACCATCATATCTGCCTGAGATTCAGATCTGGTTCCTAACGGGATATTTCAGACAGCATGTCTGGGAAAGGAAAGGTTGCAACACAATTCGACGAGATGACGTTGCGAGATTCTCGGGAGATGAACTACGATAGCAAGCTCCAAAACATAAGCTGGTTCTGCTACACACATGTGAACATGTTGTCCAAGACAAGCATGACCACATAGTAGTCTTACAACGAAACACTACCGAGTTCAGGTGGGGAACCATCAACGAGGATATCAAAGTCATTGTATACTTATTGATGAACTTCTTATCCTTGAACAGATCAATCAGTGGCTTGTGTGCTATGAATACATATGGAATGAAGGTAGCTAATCTGTTAAACCACAGAATACTTTGCACATCCATGACTGACTTGGGATGATTCTAGAGGAAGCAAGAACAACTTTCTCGAATTCATGGCGGCAACTTGCATCAATTTCACATGAACTAGAGCAAGTCACTTCTTTCATCCAAACATATGCTCCATGGATCTAGCACGAAGCACATGCTTTCAAAAGTTTCCAACAGTAGCTTAATGCTCAACATGAATCATGGAGGAGATAAATGATGTTGATGGGCTTAACAACAATTCATCTAGGTTTCCATGTATATGGAATTCCATAATTATGTGAACACGGTGACAACGTTGGTCAGACCAAAAGATATAATCGTGTATGCTCGAGGGATCAACCACGAGTAAGAAAACATTACGAATATCGTTGGTTCTGATTTGATTTGAAGATAGCCCATACTCAAATCATAGTTTTGATAAGATAATAGTGAAGTAAATATGACCTAGAGGCAGTAATAAAGTTATTTTTTTATTTCCTTATATCATGATAAATTTTTATTATTCATGCTAGAATTGTATTAACTGTAAACATAATACATGTGTGAATACATAGACAAACAGAGTGTCACTAGTATGCCTCTACTTGACTAGCTCGTTGACCAAAGATGGTTATGTTTCCTAGCCATAGACATGAGTTGTCGTTTGATTAATGGGATCACATCATTAGGAGAATGATGTGATTGACATGACCCATTCCGTTAGCTTAGCACTTGATCGTTTAGTTTGTTGCTATTGCTTTCTTCATGACTTATACATGTTCCTATGACTATGCGATTATGCAACTCGCGTTTACTGCAGGAACACTTTGTCTGCCACCAAACTTCACAACGTAACTGGGTGATTATAAAGGTGCTCTACTGGTGTCTCCGAAGGTACTTGTTGGGTTGGCATATTTTGAGATTAAAGTTTTTCACTCCGATTGTCGGAGAGGTATCTCTGGGCCCACTCGGTAATGCACATCACTATAAGCCTTGCAAGCATTGCAACTAATGAGTTAGTTGCGGGATGATGTATTATGGAACGAGTAAAGAGACTTGCCGGTAACGAGATTGAACTAGGTATTGAGATACCGACGATCGAATCTCGGGCAAGTAACATACCAATGACAAAGGGAACAACGTATGTTGTTATGCGGTTTGACCGATAAAGATCTTCGTAGAATATGTAGGAGCCAATATGAGCCTCTAGATTCCGCTATTGGTTATTGACCGGAGACGTGTCTCGATCATGTCTACATAGTTCTCGAACCCGTAGGGTCCGCACGCTTAAAGTTCGATGATGGTTATATTATGAGTTTATGTGTTTTGATGTACCGAAGGTAGTTCAGAGTCCCAGATGATACCGGGGACATGATGAGGAGTCTCGAAATGGTCGAGACGTAAATATCGATATATTGGACAACTATATTCGGACATCGGAACGGTTCCGAGTGATTCGGGTATTTATCGGAGTACCGGGGAGTTACAGGAATTCGCCGGGGAGTGTATGGGCCTTATTGGGCTTTAGGGGAAAGAGAGAGAGGCAGGCCGCGCCCCCCAAGGCCTAGTCCGAATTGGACTAGGGGGAAGGGCTGCGCCCCCTTCTTCCTTCTCTTCTCGTTTCCCTTTCCTTCTCTCCTACTCCTACTACTTGGAAGGGCTCCTAGTTCTACTAGGAAAGGGGGAATCCTACTCCCGGGGGGAGTAGGACTCCCCTAGGGCACGCCATAGAGAGGGTCGGCCCCTCCCCTCCTCCACTCCTTTATATACGTGGCCAGGGGGCACCCCATAGACACAACAATTGATCTCTTAGCCGTGTGCGGTGCCTCCCTCCACCATAATCCACCTCGATCATATCGTAGCGGTGCTTAGGCGAAGCCCTGCGTCGGTAGAACATCATCATCATCACCACGCCTTCGTGCTGACAAAACTCTCCCTCAATACTCGGCTGGATCAGAGTTCGAGGGATGTCATCGATTTGAACGTGTGCAGAACTCAGAGGTGCCGTGCGTCCGGTACTTGATCGGTCGGATCGTGAAGACGTATGACTACATCAACCGCGTTGTGCTAACCTTCTGCTTTCGGTCTATGAGGGTACGTGGACACACTCTCCCCTCTCGTTGCTATGCATCACCATGATCTTGCGTGTGCGTAGGAATTTTTTTGAAATTACTATGTTCCCCAACAGTGGCATCTGAGCCAGGTTTTATGCGTTGATGTTATATGCACGAATAGAACACAATTGAGTTGTGGGCGATATAAGTCATACTGCTTACCAGCATGTCACACTTTGGTTCGGCGGTATTGTTGGATGAAGCGGCCCGAACCAACATTACGCGTACGCTTATGCGAGACTGGTTTTACCGCCGTGCTATGCACACAGGTGACAAGAGGGTGTCAGTTTCTCCAACTTTAGTTGAACCGAGTGTGGCTACGCCCGGTCCTTGAGAAGGTTAAAACATCACTAACTTGACAAACGATCATTGTGGTTTTGATGCGTAGGTAAGAACGGTTCTTGCTCAGCCCGTAGCAGCCACGTAAAACTTGCAACAACAAAGTCGAGGACGTCTAACTTGTTTTTCCAGGGCATGTTGTGATGTGATATGGTCAAGACGTGATGAGATATAAGTTGTTGTATAAGATGATCATGTTTTGTTGAAGTTATCGGCAACTGGAAGAAGCCTTATGGTTGCCTCTTTATTGCATAAGATGCAAGCGCCAAATAATTGCTATGCTTTATCGCTATGCGGTAGCAATAGTTGCAAGAGCAATAGTTGGCGAGACGACCATGTGACGACACATTGATATAGATCAAGATGATGGAGATCATGGTGTCATGCCGGTGACTATGGAAATCATGATGATGCTTTGGAGATGGAGATCAAAGGCACAAGATGATGATGGCCATATCATGTCACATATATTGATTGCATGTGATGTTTATCTTTTATACATCTTATTTTCTTAGTTCGACGGTAGCTTTATAAGATGATCTCTCACTAATTATCAAGGTACAAGTGTTCTCCCTGAGTACGCACCATTGCGAAAGTTCTTCGTGCTGAGACACCACGTGATGATCGGGTGTGATAGGCTCTACGTTCAAATACAACAGGTGCAAAACAGTTGTACACGTGGAATACTCGGGTTAAACTTGACGAGCCTAGCATGACAGATATGGCCTCGGAACACTGAGACCGAGAGGTCGAGCGTGAATCATATAGTAGATATGATCAACATAGTGATGTTCTGTGATGCCCCGAGACCGATGTGCCAGGTGTCATCCAGTTATTTGCTGTTGTTGCATTGTCGTTGCTTGCGTGTCATGCATTGCATATCATGTCATCATGTGCATTTCATTTGCATACATGTTCGTCTCATGCATCCGAGCTTTTTCCCTGTTGTCCGTTTTGCAATCCGGCGCTCCGTTCTCCTCCGGTGGTCATTTCTACCTTTCTTTCGTGTGTGGGGATTAAACATTTCCGGATTGGACCGAGACTTGCCAAGCGGCCTTGGTTTACTACCGGTAGACCGCCTGTCAAGTTTCGTACCATTTGGACTTCGTTTGATGCTCCAACGGTTAACCGAGGAACCAAAAAGGCCTCGTGTGTGTTGCAGCCCAACACCCTTCCAATTTGGCCCAAAACCCACCTAAACCTGTTCCATCATCTCGGTCGTTCGATCACGATCGCGTGGCCGAAAACCGCACCTCATTTGGACTCTCCTAGCTCCCTCTACCTATATATATGTGGCCATCCCCGAAATTTTCGCGGATGAACCCTAGTCTCCGTCCTCCTCCAGCCGCCGGACGTGTCCGACCGGGCCGGACATGTCCGCCTCCGCCCCTCGTCCAACCAGATCGCGCCACGTCAGCGCCCGCGCCACCCCACTTCGCCGCCGGCCCGTGAGGCCCGAATCGGACCCGCCCCGGGCCGCGCCGGGCCCGAGGAGGCCCGTGCCTCCGCCGCCGTCCCCGCGTTGCCGGAGCTCCGCGCCGGCTTCGTCTTCGGCCGCCGCCGGCCAGCAGCTCGCCGGAGCCGATCGCGCCGCCCTGCCGCCTGGAGGCCCGCTCCCAGCCGGACCCCGTGCCGCCCAGATCCGCCGACG
>NC_041392.1:339465876-339514961 GCF_002162155.2 Triticum dicoccoides
GAGCCCGCACCACCGCGCGCCGCCGCCCTATTGTGCCGCCCCGCCGCCTGCCTCTCGCCTAGGGCGCCCCCCTTGCCGCCACGCACCGCCAGCGCCACCCCCACGCGCCGCCCCAACGCTGCACACAGGCCCCGCCGCTTCTTCCTCGCCGCCGGCCACCTCCCTGCTCGCCGGAGTCCGCGAAGACTTGCCGGAGTCCAAGTCCGGCCAGATCTGGGTCGGGTTGGATCAGATCCACCAATCCCTCCAACCAAACGACCATCTCGAACCGGATCCACCTCGTCCCGCTTCTCCTCATCCCGGGTTGACTTTTGCGAGGTTAAAATTTCTACTAAGTCCCTGAAATTCCCAGATTCATATGATCATGTTCATCGCATCGTAACTCCTCATCCGTAGCTCCGTTTTGGGCATATAGAATATCAAAATGTTCATCTCGGAGAGTAAATCATTTCATCTCATTGCATCATTTTCTTTTGAGTTCATCTTCATGTCTGAAATGCTATTAGAAGAGTGCTACTTGAGATAATTGTCAGATCTGCTGCTCCATTTAGATATTTGTCATTTTTGCCATGATTATTGTGTGCATGATATGCCCATGAGCTATACACATGTTTTGTTAAGGGTTTTTCCATCTTTCCAGAGGTGCAACCCATGTATTTTTGTGATGTGTGTGGTGACTAGCACGAGCTTGCAAAGTGAGGCACTTGGTAATGCTGATTTCAGGGACTTAGCATTTCCACTAAGTCCTTGAGCTGTTTATCTCATATGGCCATATGTTCATGTTGTTTCCTAGTGATCCGTGCCTCTTTTGAGGATGATCAGTAAGGATGTTTTGTTAATATTGTAGTGCTCTATCCATCCATGTCTTTGTTTGCAATTATGGAGCACCCTAGCTTGAGTTAATCGAGCTCTACTTTTGCTATTTCGTGAATCTGGGTAGATTGTCTACTTGTTAGCGATTTTGCCGAGGATGTTGTAGTTGATCCATGCATGCTATGTTAATGTTCTTGCCATGTCTAGCTTGTATTTTTTGTATTCTTGATGGGTGTATGCTTAGATTGTCATGACTTGCTCTGTAGTGAGTGCATCGAGCTCGTAAACATACCTACTTGGTATCTGTTTTCAGCATGCTCCAGTTTTCACTAAGTCTGAGAACTGATTATGTTTTGCCATGTTCACATGCTTGCAATTGTATTTTCTGATCCCTTTTGGCTCAAGGTCACTAAGGGACTTTTGTTCAGCTCTTTGAGTAGCTCCATGCCATGCTTTACTTTGCCATGTTCAGGTCCTGTAGCATATAGTTTTCATGCTCCAAAGTGGGCTACCTGATCTGAAATTCCAGACAAGTGTTAATTTCACTAAGTCTGAAATCTGTTTACCAAATGCATTTTTGCCATGCTTGTTTGAACCTGTTAATGGATGATTTGGCCGTAGCTCAGTGCTAGACTTTTGTTAAGATTCTTGAATGCATCCCTTCCATGTATTTTGATGCCATGTTTGGGTGCTGTAGCATGTTCATCTTGTTGCATTTAGATGGCTACTTGCTGTAAATCGCAGAACGTGGTCATATTTGCATTGCTTGCCATTTCCAAACCGTAGCTCCGATTCCGGCGTTCTTTATATCGTTTTCAAGTGATTTCATCTCATCTTTCCAGTGGAACACTTGGTTTTCCAAGTTGAGGCCAGGTTCATGCATTCCTTGTCCAACCATGCATATGCATCGCATACCGCATCCTGCATATCATACCATGTTAATGTGTTGGTTGTTTACTATGTTGTGTGCTTCTTTCCGGTGTTTGCTTCTTCGGGTTGGTTCCGGTAACATCGCGTTTGTGAGGACCCATTCGTCTATGTCCATTTGTCTTCTTCATGGACTCGTTCTTCTTCTTTGCGGGATTTCAGGGAAGATGATCATACCCTCGAAATCACTTCTATCTTTGCTTGCTTAGTTGCTCGCTCTTTTGCTATGCCTATGCTGCGATACCTACCACTTGCTTTTCATGCCTCCCATATTGTTGAACCAAGCCTCTAACCCACCTTGTCCTAGCAAACCATTGTTTGGCTATGTTACTACTTTGCTCAGCCCCTCTTATAGCGTTGTTAGTTGCAGGTGAAGATCGAAGTTTGTTCCTTGTTGGAACATGGAGATGTTGTTCCTTGTTGGAACATGTTTACTTGTTGGGATATCACTATATATCTTATTTAATTAATGCATCTATATACTTGGTAAAGGGTGGAAGGCTCGGCCTTATGCCTGGTGTTTTGTTCCACTCCTGTCGCCCTAGTTTTCGTCATATCGGTGTTATGTTCCCGGATTTTTGCGTTCCTTACGCGGTTGGGTAATAATGGGAACCCCTTGACAGTTCGCCTTGAGTAAAACTCTTCCAGCAATGCCCAACATTGGTCTTACCATTCGCCACCTAGCCTTTTCTTTTCCCTTGGGGGTCGCGCGCCCAAGGGTCATCATTATTTTACCCCCCCCCCCGGGCCAGTGCTCCTTTGAGTGTTGGTCCAACCGAGCGATGTCCGGGGCTACCAAGGGCAACTCTAGGCTGGCCTACCCGACGTCTGGCTCATCTGAGTGTGCCCTGAGAACGAGATATGTGCAGCTCCTATCGGGATTTGTCGGCACATTCGGGCGGTGTTGCTGGATTTGTTTTAACCTGTTGGAGTGTCTTGAAGAACTGAGATACCGAGTCTGATCGGAATGTCTCGGGAGGAGTTCTATTCCTTCGTTGACCTTGAGAGCTTGTGATGGGCTAAGTTGGGACTCCCCTGCAGGGATTTGAACTTTCAAAAGCCGTGCCCGCGGTTATGGGCAGATGGAAATTTGTTGATGTCCGGTTGTAGATAACATGAACCTTAACTTAATTAAAATGAATCAACCGCGTGTGTAACCGTGATGGTCTCTTTCCGGCGGAGTCCGGGAAGTGAACACGGTGTTGGAGTTATGTTTGACGTAGGTTGTTCTAGGATCACTTCTTGATCATAGTTTATCGATCGTGCTTTGCTTTCTCTTCTCGCTCTCATTTGTGTATGTTAGCCAGCATACATGCTAGTCGCTTGCTGCAGCTCCACGTCATACCTTTTACCTTACCCATAAGCTTAAATAGTCTTGATCGCAAGGGTGTGAGATTGCTGAGTCCCCGTGACTCACAGCTACTTCCAAAACCAGCTTGCAAGTGCCGTTGAACCGTGCAGTTGACGCAACCAAGCTCAAGGAGGAGCTCGATGAAGATCTTGTCCTTTGTGTTGTTTCGTTCTAGTTGATCAGTAGTGGAGCCCAGTTGGGGTCGATCGGGGACCTTGTCGCATTTGGGGTTCTTCTTTTATTTTGGTTCCGTAGTCGGACCTTGACTGTATTTGGATGTTGTAATGTTTTATTCATGTAATTGTATGAAGTGGTGATTGTAAGCCAACTATGTATCGTTTCCCTTATGTATTACATGGGTTGTGTGAAGATTACCTCACTTGCGACATTGCTTTCAATGCGGTTATGCCTCTAAGTCGTGCTTCGACACGTGGGAGATATAGCCGCATCGAGGGCGTTACATGTTCACCATTGAAACTACTCCATCTCACGTGATGATCGGACATGGTTTAGTTGATATGGATCATGTGATCACTTAGAGGATTAGAGGGATGTCTATCTAAGTGGGAGTTCTTAAGTAATATGATTAATTGAACTTAAATTTATCATGAACTTAGTCCTGGTAGTATTAGCATATCTATGTTGTA
The DNA here is from genome assembly GCF_002162155.2 of Triticum dicoccoides. Classification (NCBI taxonomy): domain Eukaryota; kingdom Viridiplantae; phylum Streptophyta; class Magnoliopsida; order Poales; family Poaceae; genus Triticum; species Triticum dicoccoides. The sequence continues at coordinate 339,469,615 of NC_041392.1, forward strand.
GATCAATAGCTCGCGTGCAGCTCCCCTATTTTACTTTTGATATGTTCCTAGAGAAAACTAAGTTGAAAGATGTTAGTAGCAATTATGCGGATCCATGATCTGAGGTTTATCCTCATTGTTGCACAGAAGAATTATATCCTTGATGCACCGCTAGGTGAAAAACCTATTGCAGGAGCAGATGCAGATGTTATGAATGTTTGGCTAGCTCAATATGATGACTACATGATAGTTTAATGCACCATGCTTAAACGGATTAGAATCGGGACTTCAAAGACGTTTTGAACGTCATGGACCATATGAGATGTTCCAGGAGTTGAAGTTAATATTTCAAGCAAATACCCGATTTGAGAGATATGAAGTCTCCAACAAGTTCTATAGCTAAAAGATGGAGGAGAATAGCTCAAGCAGTGAGCATGTGCTCAGATTGTCTGGGTACTACAATCGCTTGAATCAAGTGGGAGTTAATCTTCCAGGTAAAATAGTGATTGACAGAATTCTCTAGTCACCATCACCAAGTTAGTAGAACTTCGTGATGAACTATAATATGCAAGGGATAACAGAAACGATTCCCAAGCTCTTTGTGATGCTGAAATCGACGAAGGTAGAAATCAAGAAAAGCATCAATGTTGATGGTAAAAAAAAACCACTAGTTTCAAGTAAAGGGACAAAGGGAAGAAAGGGGAACTTCAAGATGAACGGCAAGCAAGTTGCTGCTCAAGTGAAAAAAACCCAAGTCTGGACCTAAGCCTGAAACTGAGTGCTTCTACTGCAAAAGGACTGGTCACTGGTAGCGGAACTACCCCAAGTAATTGGCGGATAAGAAGGATGGCAAAGTGAACATAGGTATATTTGATATACATGTTATTGATGTGTACTTTACTAGTGTTTATAGCAACCCCTCAGTATTTGATACTAGTTCAGTTGCTAAGAATAGTAACTCGAAACGGGAGTTGCAGAATGAACAGAGACTAGTTAAGGGTGAAGTGACGATGTGTATTGGAAATGGTTCCAAGATTGATATGATCATCATCGCACACTCCCTATACTTTCGGGATTAGTGTTAAACCTAAAATAAATGTTATTTAGTGTTTGCGTTGAGCATGAATATGATTGGATCTTGTTTATTGCAAGACAATTATTCATGTAAGTTAGAGAATAATTGTTGTTCTGTTTACATGAATAAAACCTTCTATGGTCATACACCCAATGAAAATGGTATGTTGGATCTCGATCGTGGTGATACACATTTTCATAATATTGAAGCCAAAAGATGCAAAGTTAATAATGATAGTGCAACTTATCTGTGGCACTACCGTTTAGGTCATATTGGTGTAAAGCGCATGAAGAAAATCCATGCTAATGGGCTTTTGGAATCACTTGATTATGAATCAGTTGATGCTTGCGAACCATGCCTCATGGGCAAGATGACTAAGACTCCGTTCTCCGGAACAATGGAGCAAGCTACAGATTTGTTGGAAATCATACATACTGATATATGTGGTCCGATGAATATTGAGGCTCGCGGCAAGTATCATTATTTTTCGGTCTTCACAGATGATTTGAGCAGATATGAGTATATCTACTTGACGAAACACAAGTTTGAAACATTTGAAAAGTTTAAAGAATTTCAGAGTGAACTGGAGAATCATCGTAACAAAAATAAAAGTTTCTATGATATGATTGCATAAGTAAGATATTTGAGTTACGAGTTTGCCCTTCAGTTAAAACAATGTGAAATAGTTTCACTACTCACGCCACCTGGAACACCATAGTGTAATGGTGTGTCCGAACGTCGTAACCGTACTTTATTAGATATGGTGCGATATATGATGTCTCTTACCAATTTACCACTATTGTTTTGGGGTTATGCATTAGAGATAGCTACATTCACGTTAAATAGGGCACCATCTAAATCCGTTGAGACGACACCATATGAACTATGGTTTGGCAAGAAACCTAAGCTGTCTTTTCGTAAAGTTTGAGGTTGCAATGCTTATGTGAACAAGTTTCAACCTAATAAGCTCAAGCCCAAATTGGAGAAGTGCGTCTTCATAGGATACCCAAAAGAAAATGTTGGGTACACCTTCTATCACAGATCCGAAGGCAAGATATTCATTGCTGAGAATGGATACTTTCTAGAGAAGGAGTTTCTCTCGAAAGAAGTGAGTGGGAGGAAAGTAGAACTTGATGAGGTAACTATATCTGCTCCCTTATTGGAAAGTAGTTCATGACAGAAATCTATTCCTGTGACTACTACACCAATTAGTGAGGAAGCTAATGATCATGTAACTTCATATCAAGTTACTACCGAACCTCGTAGGTAAACCAGAGTGAGATCCGCACCAGAGTGGTACGGTAATCCTGTTTTGGAGGTCATGTTACTTGACCATGATGAACTTACGAACTATGAGGAAGCGATGATGAGCCCAGATTCCGCGAAATGGCTTGAGGCCATGAAATCTGAGATGAGATCCACGTATAAGAACAAAGTATGGACTTTGATTGACTTGACCAAAGATCGGCGAGCCATTGAGATTAATGGATCTTCAAGAGGAAGACGGATGCTGATAGTAGTGTTACTATCTACAAAGCTAGAATTGTCGCAAAAGGTTTTCGACAAGTTCAAGGTGTTGACTACGATGAGAGTTTCTCACTCGTATCTATGCTTAAGTCTGTCTGAATCATGTTAGCAATTTCCACATTTTATGAAATTTGGAAAATGGATAAACAAAACTACATTCCTTAATGGATTTATTAAAGAAGAGTTGTATATGATGCAACAAGAAAGTTTTGTCAATCCTAAAGTTGCTAACAAAATATGCAAGCTCCAGCGATCCATCTATGGACTGGTGCAAGCATCTCGGAGTTGGAATATACGCTTTGATAAGTTGATCAAAGCATATAGTTTTATATAGACTTGCGGTGAAGCCTGTATTTACAAGAAAGTGTGTGGGAGCACTACATCATTTCTGATAAGTATATGTGAATGACATATTGTTGATCAGAGATAATGTAGAACTATTCTGCAAAGCATAAAGTTGTGTTTGAAAGGAGTTTTTCAAAGAAAGACCTCAGTGAAGCTGCTTACATATTGAGCATCAAGATCTATAGAGATAGATCAAGACGCTTGATAAGTTTTCAATGAGTACATACCTTGACAAGATTTTGAAGTAGCTCAAGATGGAACAGTCAAAGAAAGAGTTCTTGCCTGTGTTACAAGGTGTGAAACTGAGTAAGACTCAAAGCCCGACCACGGCAGAAGATAGAAAGAGAATGAAAGTCATTCCCTATGCCTTGGCCATAGGTTCTATAAAATATGCCATGTTGTGTACTAGATCTATTGTATACCCTACACTGATTTTGGCAACAGAGTACAATAGTGATCTAGGAGTAGATCACTGGACAATGGTCAAAATTATCCTTAGTGGAATAAGGATATGTTTCTCGATTATGGAGGTGACAAAAAGGGTTCGTCGTAAAGGGTTGCGTCGATGCAAATTTTGACACTGATCCAGATGACTCTAAATCTCAATCTGGATACATATTGAAAGTGGGAGCAATTAGCTAGAGTAGCTCCGTGCTGAGCATTGTTGACATAGAAATTTGCAAAATACATACGGATCTGAATGTGGCAGACCCATAGACTAAACTTCTCTCACAAGCGAAACATGATCACACCTTAGTACTCTTTGGGTGTTAATCACATATCGATGTGAACTAGATTATGACTCTAGTAAACCCTTTGGGTGTTGGTCACATGACGATGTGAACTATGGGTGTTAATCACATGGTGATGTGAACTATTGGTGTTAAATCACATGGCAATGTGAACTAGATTATTGCTTCTAGTGCAAGTGGGATACTGAAGGAAATATGCCCTAGAGGCAATAATAAAGTTATTATTTATTTCCTTATATCATGATAAATGTTTATTATTCATGCTAGAATTGTATTAACCGGAAACATAATACATGTGTGAATACATAGACAAACAGAGTGTCACTAGTATGCCTCTACTTGTCTAGCTCGTTGATCAAAGATGGTTATGTTTCCTAACCATAGACATGAGTTGTCATTTGATTAACGGGATCACATCATTAGGAGAATGATGTGATTGACTTGACCCATTCCGTTAGCTTAGCACTTGATCGTTTAGTTTGTTGCTATTGCTTTCTTCATGACTTATACATGTTCCTATGACTATGAGATTATGCAACTCCCGTTTACCAGAGGAACACTTTGTGTGCCACCAAACGTCACAACATAACTGGGTGATTATAAAGGTGCTCTACAGGTGTCTCCGAAGGTACTTGTTGGGTTGGCGTATTTCGAGATTAGGATTTGTTACTCCGATTGTTGGAGAGGTATCTCTGGGCCCACTCTGTAATGCACATCACTATAAGCCTTACAAGCATTGCAACTAATGAGTTAGTTGCGGGATGATGTATTACGGAACAAGTAAAGAGACTTTCCAGTAATGAGATTGTACTAGGTATTGAGATAGCGACGATCGAATCTCAGGCAAGTAACATATCGATGACAAAGGGAACAACGTATGTTGTTATGCGGTTTGACCGATAAAGGTCTTCGTAGAATATGTAGGAGCCAATATGAGCATCCAGGTTCCGCTATTGGTTATTGACCGGAGACGTGTCTCGGTCATGTCTACATAGTTCTCGAACCTGTAGGGTCCGCATGCTTAAAGTTCGATGACGGTTATATTATGGGTTTATGTGTTTTGATGTACCGAAGGTAGTTCGGAGTCCCGGATGAGATCCGGGACATGATGAGGAGTCTCGAAATGGTCGAGACGTAAAGATCGATGTATTGGACGACTATATTCAGACATCGAAAAGGTTCCAAGTGATTCGGGTATTTATTGGAGTACCGGTGAGTTATGGGAATTCGCCGGGGAGTGTATGGGACTTATTGGGCTTTAGGTGAAAGAGAGAGAGGCAGGCCGCGCCCCCCCCAAGGCCTAGTCTGAACTGGACTAGGGGGAAGGGCTGCGCCCCCTCCTTCCTTCTCTTCTCTTTTCCCTTTCCTTCTCTCCTACTCCTACTACTTGGAAGGGCTCCTAGTTCTATTAGGAAAGGGGGAATCCTACTCCCGGTGGGAGTAGGACTCCCCTAGGGCGTGCCATAGAGAGGGCCGTCCCCTCCCCTCCTCCACTCCTTTATATACGTGGCCAGGGGCACCCCATAGACACAACAATTGATCTCTTAGCCATGTGCGGTTGCCCCCCTCCACCATAATCCACCTCGATCATATCGTAGCGGTGCTTAGGCGAAGCCCTGCGTCTGTAGAACATCATCATCATCACCATGCCGTCGTGCTGACGAAACTCTCCCTCAACACTCGGCTAGATCGGAGTTCGAGGGACGTCATCAAGTTGAACATGTGCAGAACTCGGAGGTGCCGTGCGTTCGGTACTTGATCGGTCGGATCATGAAGACGTATGACTACATCAACCGCGTTGTGCTAACGCTTCTGCTTTCAGTCTACGAGGGTACGTGGACACACTCTCCCCTCTCGTTGCTATGCATCACCATGATCTTGCGTGTGCGTAGGAATTTTTTTGAAATTACTACGTTCCCCAACAAATATGTCCAACAACTAATCACAAGGATCAATCAATGAAGATATCATATTTCTTCAACAAACACACAAACACAAGGATATCCCTTTGGAAATGAACTAAGCTAGGCAAGCTTTTATCTTCCGACTCTCCAAGTTGTTGTTCAGCTTAACCAACTAGCTCAGGGGTATCCAACACAGTTTCTTGGAGAAGGGGTGGTTTATAAGGAAACCAACTTGATCACGAGCTCAACATAATGGTCAGGGGGAAACCTGGTAATACTTCTGAGAAGATATCCGGAAAATCACGAACCAGGGATATGTCTCTAAGCTCGGGAACAATCTTGCTTTTCAGGGCAAGACGATGTGACCAAGAGAGTGATGGATTGACACAATCCTATATCATTGATCAAGGAGTGCACCAGGGAAAATGGACTAGGTAGCACGATCAATCTTAGAATGATGGTTTAGTAACCAACACGCTATGAACGAATTTATCATCCATTAACTACCAAGCAATGGGATTGCTAGGAGTATTAATTTCACACATCATGATTCACTTGTCGGCATTCTGGTTACAATAACACGAGAACCGAGGAATGAACAATGATGACAAGAAGTATCACTACGTCAAGAATTCATAAGAGGTGGTGCAGTTCTCATGACAATCCTAGCATAAAGGGGGTAATACTTCATGGTAGAGCCGAGCAAAAGCTGGATTGGCATTTTGATCCACGGAATACAACTACTTTGACCCAATCCTCGAAGTGGACAAGGTACTGGATTTTGTTTCTCCTAGTCATTCCAGAATAGAATGGCTTGACAGACCACAAGAATATGAGGTACAGATGAGCATGAATGCATGACATGCTCTTGACTATCAAATGATAGACGGAGATCATGATACAACTAAAGAGAGGACAACTCAAAGGAACATATATCTTTCTGAGTTGTAGATGCATAGATTAGCATGTCGAGCAAAGCTCAACATTTCTTCCGGGTATCCCATGTAGAAAGATAGAACTGGCAGATTCACAATGTAGAATGGAGAACTCATTCAGAGCACTCTGGTTGTGATCTTTTGGTTCAAAGAACTTTTGCCATAAGAAGTTCATGGTATTTGGAAGAAGGAATACCATGGACCTTGAGGACTATCGCAAAGTTTACTAATATCCTAAAGGAACTAGCAAACACTATCAAATGAAGTAAGTAGAGTGAATCTTGGGTTCAAGAACCTAAGAATAGAATACCTACTAACTAAATGGCATCACATGATACTCTCGAGAATAATGGCCAGAATCATCACACTGGGGATACAAAGCATTGCTAGATTACTAGGTGATCCTCTAAGACACCTAGGGTCATAATAATAGCTCCAACATATATGTCGAGGCAACAGGGTACCACAACTCACCGATTAGTGTGGTTAAACTGGCCCAAGATACATCAGGAACAGAAAGAATGGGGTTGCAAATGCATCAGACTATTCAGAAACCTAGGATGACTCGGATAGCATAACAACTGTAAATGCTCAGAAAAAGATTTGAGACATTCACAAGGATTTGCATAGTCACTTAACAACATCATATCAAGGTTCTGGTTCAACTGGCAACATACTAAAAGTAGTAGAAACTGAACTGAGGCCTGAAATCAACAATCCTAAGATTCTACGAATTAGTAACACGTGAACCTGATAGAGAGATGAGATCCTAGTCCTTAAACCACATAGGAAAGAAGAGGATGCCTCAGATAAGAAAGGCATAAGGTAAAGGAGTAAAAGAGCCTTACGTTCCCATCCACAATCAATTCCCTTATATAATTAAAGCATTTCTAGACTCAAATTCGACCAGTTTGGCTTGGTAATCCTATAGGTAGTCAGGCTCTGATACCAAAGCTGTCAGGACCCCGATCCTAAGTGTAAGTGCATCTAGTGCCACCCCTAGTTGGTTTTGGAGTATTGACGACAAACCTAGTTGAGGGACTAATGTGTTTGTGAGAATTGTAGGATAACACAGGTAGACGTCCCTCATTGATTTGGTTTTCCTACCGGAGATGACCCCTAAAAATGTATGAAGACATTGAAGTCAAAGGTGGGACGTGAAGACATTCACATTGAAGACTATGACAAGAGAAGACAACGTGTGAAGACTATGGAGCGCGAAGACTTAGGTGTTTTGTCATTCTTTTTCTTCTTTGTTGAGTCATAGGAACCACCGTACTGTTAAGTGGGGTCCAAGTGAACCAGTCAGAATGACAGAAGTGATGCTTAACCACAATCCTATGTCTTCGAGCGAAGCCAATGAGAGCAAATCTTATCCATAGTTGGGTAAGTCAGCTTTTCTTGTAGCTCAAGTAAAGTTGCCGTGTGTGTTTGAAATCTGACCATTGGAACACGTGTCAGTTCCTTAGTGACCCAGGGTCATTTCGGACAAATCAGGTCAGGTTGCCTAGTGGCTATAAATAGCCCACCCCCTACAACCATAAACGGTTGGCTGCTCAGAGTTAGTGTACGGCTTTTGTCATTTGAGAGCAACCCACCTCGAAGCCTTTGAGAAAGAATTCCTTGCGGGGACAAACCCCTAAACACCCAGAGCCAAAGAGTGTTAGGCATCACTAAAGTCTTCCTGTCTGCGTGATCTAAAGACTTATTACACTTGAGTACTGTGAATCCACCAGCCGGTTAGGCGTCGCGTTCTGAGCATCCAAGAGTCATTGTGGATCGCCGGTGAACGAAGTCTGTGAAGGTTTGGAAGTCTACCTTGAAGACTTACCAGAGTGATTGGGAGACGACTGGGTGTCCTTAGCTCAAGGGGAATAAGGTGAAGACACGGTCTTCTGAGTTAAATCTCATCCTCCCTAACCAGACGTACAGTTGTCACAGCAACTGGAACTGGTCCAACAAATCATTGTCTTCAACAAGTCAGTGGTTTCATCCTTCCCATCCCTTTACTTACTGTTGGTCCTGGTGAAGTCATTGTATGATTGCATTATCTTTTGTCTTCACTGAGTGGCTGCTTATTCTGATTGGCTTCACACTATCTTCCTACCTGATCTATACTGCCTAGTTGCTATTAGTCATTGTGCTTTCACTTCATTGAATTCTTGACTATGCCTTGCTTAGTGTAGTCTACCTTCCGCTGCATGGTAATAGGTTTATTTCTATTGTTTGTCTTCGAAACTTCCATGTTTTGAAGACTTCCATAAAAATTGCCTATTTTACCCCTCTCTAGTCGATCACTAGCACTTTCAATTGGTATCAGAGCAAGGTACTCCCTTGTTCTGTGTGATTCGGTTTAATCACCTGGAGTTTTAGCTATGTCGACTGTAGGGATAATCAAAGTCTCTGCTGCGTGCCCAGTCTTCGATGGAACTAAATATCCCTGCTGGAATAATAAGATGCGCATGCATCTTGAAGCCATTGATGTCGACCTATGGTATGTCGTCAAGAATGGCGTTCCCAAGGCTGGTGAAGGTGTCACCGCTGCTGATGTCAAGAAATTCATTCAACTGGACTCCACTGCCAAGAACATCATCTGTGGTCATCTGACCAAAGGACAGTATGGCCGTGTGAGTGCTTTGGAAACATCTAAGCTAGTCTAGGACTGGCTCTCCAAGGTCAACGAAGGCGTCTCAACCCAGAGAGATCAGAGAATCAGTGTCCTTCGCAACCTCTTCAACCACTTCAAGAGAAATGACAATGAGAATGTCCAGCTCACGTTTGATCGACTCACTGACATCACAAATGAGCTTCAAGCCCTCGGCGCTACTGAGATCACCAAGCATAAAGTCGTCAAGACACTCCTGAGATCACTTGACAGCTCATTTGACACCCTAGCCCTGATGATTCAAGAACGTCCTGGCTTCAAGACACTCGATCCATCTGACATACTTGAGAGGCTCAACACACATGAGTTTCAGCTTTCTGAGAAAAGAGACATCTATGGTCCCAACTATGGGCGAACTTGTGCCTTGAAGGCAAAAGTTGTCTCCTCATCTGAAGAAGAATTTGACAGCAGTTCTGATGATCCTGAAGACATTGGAAAGGAGCTTGCTATGCTTGTGAAGAAGTTCCAAAAATTCACCAAGAAGAAAGGCTTCAGAAAGTCTTCACGATCAAGCTCAAGGAATGATGAAGCTTCTACTCATGACTACAAGAAGAGAACATGCCACAAGTGCAAGAAACCTAGCCACTACATCTCTGAGTGTCCACAGTGGGACAATGAGAACAAGAAGAAAAAGAAGAGCAAGGAGTATGATTCTGACGACAAGAAGAAGAAGAAATACTCAAAGTCTTCTTCCAAGTCTTCCTCAAAGTCTTCATCACACAAGAAGAGCTCATCTGGCAAGGCTCGTGGGTTTGTTGGCAAGGAAATGGATTTAGAGGAGGAGTCCGCTTCTGAGGAGGCGGAGGTGGAGTCTGAGGAGGAGTCCGATTCTGGCGTTGCGAGTCTGGCTACAGCATACATTGCCAAGTCCATCTTCAACACTGAAGACAATGACTTCATCACCGACACCGATGCAAATGACAAGGACTACTCCGCTCCCACCTACTGCTTCATGGCACGCGGTGCCAAGGTAAACACACGCACTACTCACTATCAAACATCCAGTGAAGATGACTCTGATTGTGGTTCCAAACCCAGCTACAAAACACTTGCTAAAATTGCAACTGAACAACAGAAAGCTATGGAACATATTCAAAAACTATTAGACAAAAGCGATGACCTGTTAGACGCTGAAATGACTCGATCTCAGTCCTTAATTGAAGACATAAAAAACCTTCATGTTAAGTATGAGGAACTTGAAAGTCGTCATGAAACGCTCTAAACAACTCATGAAAAGCTTTCCTATGATTATCTTCAAAGGAAGCAAGATCTTGAGAAATTGAGAGCGGCTCATGAAGATCTTCAAAAGGAAAACGAGTCACTTCGCGGCAAACAGATCAGTCCCGCTTAGGAAGGATTTGAACCACCATGTCTTAAATGCATTGAGCGTGACAATGCTACTTCTGTTGCTGGATGTTCTACTGCTGCTACTATTGCAATATCTACAACTGTTGATGTGGTAACTAACCCCTCTGCTAAGGATACCACTGCAATTGCTGATGAAAATGCTAGGTTGAAGACATTGCTTGAAACAGGGGTGTACAAAAGTCTTAAAGGGCATCAGACACTATGTGATGTCCTCAAAAGGCAGATCCTGAACCGAAACCCTAGAAAAGAGGGTCTTGGGTTCGAAAGGAAAATGAATGCTGATGGCTCTTACTGGAAACCTGCAGTACCCCAAAACCACATGGGTTGCTCCAAAGGAACCCTCAGTGGATCCATCCACCCTGTCAGGCTTCAATTGTGCTAATCCCATTGTTATTGATGAATCCTTTGATGCAAACTATAAACTATTTAAGAATCAGAATGGTGAAGTGTTTGCTAGGTATATTGGTACTAACTGCAGGAATGGGCCACCTGTGAAGAAAGTCTGGGTACCGAAAAGGTTGCTGGAGAATCTTCCTGTGAATGTCATCATGACACCACAAGTGAAGAAGACAAACCCCAGACCACAGGCTTCATATGGTCCATAGGCTTCATACAGACAAAGGACTCACCTGAGTCGCACTAATGCAAATGTTTTGCAGGGAAGCCATACTCAGGCCTATGAATATGAGCGTGTTTCATCAAACCGCCATGTTCATAAGACCAAGAACTACTCTGCTTATTCTTATGAGTACTATTGTCCACCTGCACGACTTTTTGCTAGGGACCAAAGCCAAAATTCTCAGATGCTGCACTTAGACTCATTGCTTCGAAGCCACCCTTGAAGATGTGGGTGGCTAAGAAAGCTTAACTCTCTTTTGCAGGGAAAGGTCTCCAGTCGACAATCAAATTCGTCTGAAGCTATTGCTTGGGACCTTAAACATCTTGTAGGGCGCAAGATCAAATGCCCAAATGGTCTTATTATGTATTTTGTTCTTGAGTCGCTTGCTACTTGCCCTATCAGTCCTAACCTCGATCCAAGATTTCATAATCCACTTGCTCGTCAAATGTTTATGCTTCACAATTCTCTTCGTGAAGCCTATCCCCCTAACTGCACTGTAGGGTACGACACCAGCTGCTTCAGAGTGGATTAGTGATAGTGGGTGTACTAATCACATGACTGGCAAGCAAAGTCTTCTCATGGACTCAACCTTACGTCCATCTGACAAAAGTCACATCACATTTGCTGACACTGGTAAAAGCAAGGTATTGGGTCTAGGTAGAGTTGCAATCTCAAGGGATCAACACATGGATAAAGTCATGCTTGTTGAATCCCTTGGTTTCAACTTAATGTCTGTCTCAATGCTTTGCGATTTGAACATGATTGTGATGTTTGGAAAATATCATTGCCTTGTCCTAATGGAATCTGACAAGTCTCTAGTCTTTGAAGGGTAACGGAAAGATGATTTGTACATGGTAGATTTCTCAGCAGGACCACAACTTGCCGTATGTCTTCTAGCAAAAGCTTCTGAATGTTGGCTCCGGCATCGAAGGCTAGGGCATGCTGGCATGAGGAACTTGCACACCCTTGCAAAGAAGAAGCATGTCATAGGCATCGAGGGCGTCAAGTTCAAGAAGGATGACTTATGTGGTGCCTGTGAAGCAGGAAAGATGACGAGGGCCAAGCATCCCTCAAAGACAATCATGACAACGACTCAACCCTTCGAACTGCTCCACATGGACCTTTTCAGTCCCACTCATTACTCAACTCTTACTACTACTGCTTGTCTCTATGGCTTTGTCATTGTTGATGATTATTCAAGATATACTTGGGTGCATATAATCCTCTACAAGACTGAAGTGCAGGATGTCTTCAGACGCTTCGCCAATCGAGCCATGAACAACTATGGCGTCAAGATCAACCACATCAGAAGTGACAATGGCACTGAATTCAAGAACACTGGCCTAGATACTTATCTTGATACTTTGGGCATCACACATGAATTCTCAGCTCCATACACGCCGCAACAGAATGGCGTCGTGGAACGCAAGAACAGAACACTTATTGAGATGGCCCGGACGATGCTTGATGAATACAAGACTCCAAGAAAGTTCTGGTCTGAACCATTGATACTGCATGCCATATCATCAACCGTGTTTATCTTCACAAGCTTCTGAACAAGACATCCTATGAGCTCCTTACTGGCAAGAAGCCAAATGTTAGTTACTTCAGAGTATTTGGCGCCAGGTGCTGGATCAAGGATCCACATCACACTTCAAAATTTGCACCGAAAGCACATGAAGGTTTTATGCTTGGATATGGAAAGGATTCGCACTCCTACAGAGTCTTCAACCTCTTTCACTATAAAGTGGTTGAAAATGTGGATGTGCGGTTCGATGAGACTAATAGCTCGCAAAGAGAGCACCTGCCAAATGTGCTAGATGAAGTTCCATCCAGTGAATCAATCAAACTTATGGGAACTGGAGAAATCATACCATCTGAAGCTCAGCCTGAAGAGGAACTTATCATCTCTGCACCTGATCAACCTTAAGACAATGCTCAGCCTGAAGACAATCCTTCTAACGATGACAATGATCAGCAAGAGCAAAATCTTCATCCTGTCCATCCTTGTGTTGCAAATGAAGTACAGATTGAAAGGATAATTGATAGCATCAATGCACCAGGTCCACTCACTCGTTCAAGGGCAACACAACTAGCTAACTTCTATGGGCACTTCGCATTCGTCTCAATATCTGAACCCAAGAAAGTTGATGAAGCCTTCATGGAACCTGAATGGATTCAAGCCATGCAAGAAGAGCTCCAGAAGTTTGAGCTGAATAATGTTTGGGAACTGGTTAAGTGTCCTGATCCTCGTAAGCACAATATAATAGGCACTAAATGGATATATCGCAACAAGAAAGATGAGCATGGTCAATTTTTCAGAAACAAAGCTCGTCTCATTGCTCAAGGATACACTCAATTTGAAGGGATTGACTTCGATGAAACATTTGCTCCTGTGGCAAGGCTTGAAGCCATACGCATACTGCTGGCCTATGCAAATCATCATAACATTGTTCTGTATCAAATGGATGTGAAGAGCGCTTTTCTCAATGGCAAGATGAAGAAGAACTGTATGTTGCACAACCGCCTGGCTTTGAAGATCCAAAACATCCTGAAATGGTCTACAAGCTCAACAAGGCACTCTATGGCCTCAAACAAGCCCCTCGGGCTTGGTATGACACACTCAAAGACTTCCTGAAGAGCAAAGGCTTCAAACCTGGTTCTCTCGATCCCACTCTCTTCACAAAGACATATGTTGGTGAACTGTTTGTGTGCCAAATATATGTGGATGACATTATCTTCGGCTGCACTAATCAGAAATACAGTGAAGAGTTTGGATATATGATGCAAGAGCAATATCAGATGTCCATGATGGGTGAGCTGAAGTTCTTCCTTGGTCTTCAAATATGTCAACAACACAACGACATCTTTATATCCCAAGAGAAATACCTCAAAGATTGCCTGAAGAAATTTGGAATGCAAGACTACAAATGCTACACGATGCCAATGCCAGCCAAACTCCATCTGGGTCCCGACGACAATGGTAAAGAGTTTGATCAAAAGGTATACCACTCCATGATTGGTTCCTTGCTTTATTTATGTGCATCTAGGACAGATATCATGCTTAGTGTTTGCATGTGTGCCCGGTTCCAAGCGGCACCAAAGGAATCGCATCACTTAGTAGTGAAGCGAATTCTCAGATATTTGGCTCACACCCCAGCACTAGGATTATGGTATCCAAAGGGCTCAGAGTTTGATCTAGTTGGATTCTCGGATGCTGATTATGCTGGTGACAAGGTGGACCGCAAGTCTACATCAAGCACATGTCATTTTCTGGGACGATCACTTGTATGTTGGTCTTCAAAGAAGCAGAACTGTGTATCTCTCTCCACTATTGAATCTGAATACATTGCTGTTGGATCTTGCTGCGCTCAGCTTCTATGGATGAAGCAAACACTCAAAGACTATGGCATTCATCTGAAGCAAGTGCCACTCTACTGCGACAACGAAAGCGCCATAAAGATTGCCAACAACCCAGTTCAGCACTCGAAGACAAAGCACATTGAAATTCATCATCACTTTCTCAGAGATCATGTTATGAAGGAAGATATTGATATCATTCACATCAACACTGAAGAGCAATTGGCAGATATCTTCACCAAGCCCTTGGATGAGAAGAGGTTTTGCAAGTTATGGTGTGAGCTAAATATCTTGGAATCCTCAAATGTCATGTGATCAGGCACACATCCTAACACTTAAGCATGTTGACGACTTAGATGTGCAACACACGAAGTAAAGTATATCTTCAAACAATGAAGACTTACATTCTGAGTGTGAATATAATAATGTGGAATTTGACTTCGGAGCGCCACGATAATTGTGCACCGTGTCTGGGTCTAATATTTCCTATACGGTGGGTAACGCCACCACCAACATTTTCCCTTTGAAGTGTCTATCTCATGGCGTTACATTTGCGAAGTCTTCGCATTTTGTTTGTCTTCAATGATTAAAAGTTCTCCTGTTTATCTTCAACTTACTGATTTGGTTTTTGTCCTCTACAACATTAACTTATAGCTATGGCTTCTTGCTGAATCTTTCGAACTAAGTGAATGAGATCGGACCCTAACCCCTCTATGCTTCTTTCCTAAGTCTATCTATCCAAATCATATGCATTCTATTGAAACTGTCAAAATGTCTTCTCTGCATCCTCAGCAGAAGACACAGAGACAAACATTAATCCGTTTTCAATGCTAAATCCTTTCACCTGAAACCCGGAGAAGTGGGAACGACCACCCGACAATCCAGGCATGTGTGGGAACGTGGAACAACCTCCGATGTGTTGCATGATAGCCACGTGTCCTTCAGATGTGAATTGCCAGGGGCACCTATGTAATAACATTGTGTCGTCCCTATCCCTATAAATACACGCCTCACCACAGTCATTATCCCTTCTTCCACTCTCGCACAAACCCTAGCGCCACCGCTAGCCCTCGACGATGCCGGCGACGAAGTGCTTGGCTGCCGCGACCTCACCGACGCCATCTTCACGCCGACCGCGGACATCGTCTTCTCCACTGTCGCCAAGTTAGGGCACGGAAGATTCGAACTGCTCGGCCTCCTCTTCCACTCCATCTAGCAGTTCTTCGTGTGGTAAATAAAACCTCCTTTTTATGGCCCCTTTGATCCTATAGATTCATCATTTTCTACCACAAGCAGTTTCTATTCACACAAGTTGAATCTATTTCATACTGCATCTCATAATATGCCTAGTATGTTCACTTATGCTTCACATAGTAGTTAGATTCCTCACTTGTACTTATTCGTGGATTCGTACAAATCTGGAACCAACTCTCTATCTATGAGTGAATGTCTTCGCACTATGAGGTCAATGTCTTCTAAACTAATTTATCTTCAAAATCTTCTGAGAATGCATATGACCTCTTCCCCTTCCCTCACACCTTAATGCTGTCACAGGTACATGTCCATGGGAGAATCCCTTGGTTCTCATAGTCTGCATTCATTGGCAGAATTCTTATAGCATCATATAAATTCTCCTGAAGCCAGTTCTTGTCTGACTAGTAGACGGAAGACTTTGACAGCTTTGAAGCCTTTCAATTTAAACTTCATGGCACCAGAGAAATCTGCAAGGAAGGGTGGCAGACAGCGTCGTGGCAACACCTCAAGATATTTGCCTCTTGACCTCTATGAGTTGTACAAGACAGATCCAGAGGAGGACTACAATCAGCGAAAAACTCGAATCCAACGGATTCGAAGATATTGGGTAGAATAGTGGTTCAAGTACAGGTTCGTGGCCGAGGAGTATGCTGAGAAGAATGCCATCAAACGACCATGGGGAGACATTCTATACAGAAATCTTCAACCCAGGTCCAGAGCTGAAGCCATTGAACAAGGCTTCTATCCTTGCATGGTTCGTGGACCACAGCCTGCAAATGCGGACCCATCTTCATTATTGTGGTGCCGCGACAATAATCTATTCAAGTGCAACTTTCAATTTGCCAAGAATGAGGCCAAAGAAAACAAGAAGTCACGGGGATTAGACTTCAATCCAGGCCCCTCTGCTCCTCGTGCCGATGGGACACGCGAAGCTGAACTCATATCATGGTTCAAGGGACAGTCGTGGATGAGCCTGCAGACGACGCTGATTCTGACGAAGTGCCTACACCACCGAAGCCAAAGAAGCTGAAGATACCTCAAGCTTCAAAGCCTTCCCCAGCACCAAAGGCCTCACGAGCAAAGCCTCTGGCTACTGCACCTCCTGAACACAGTGTGCAGTCTGAAGATTTGTCACGCATATCCAAGCCCTCCAAAGTGAAGATGCCCTTGCAACCCACTAGCCAAGAACTGACCGCTGCTGCTATTCTGCGCAATGACGCCATTGATCTGTCCAGCGATGATGCTCTTGAGCAGCTGATCAAGAGCAAGCAAGAGGCAGAAATCTTCAATAACCTTCCTCTCTTTGTTGTTGAAATCATCAACACATTCATTGATGAGTGGTTCGACAGCCCAAATGTCAGCTTTGATGATCTTCAGCTTCCGATTGGCCTAAGCGTTGCCTTCCACGGAGCCATTGCTGCTGAGCTGGCTCTAGCTCAGAAGATTGTTGAACTGAAGCATAAGATCGATTATGAAAAGGCTCGGTTCAAGAAGCACATGGCCAAGCTTAACGTTGAAGACATTCAGAACTTCCAGACCATGATGCATGAGCTTAAGGAAGCTTTCCGAATCAAATGCGTAGAAGCCAAGGGTTCTCGTGAGCGCATGAAGGATCTTGCCGCTAAATGTGTCCAAGGATACAATGAGGCTGAAAAGCGCAAGGCCTTGGGGTGACCAGGGATCGACCCCCAAATGGCGGCCAAGAAGAAGAAGCCAGTTGTGGTAGAACCTGAAGCACCAAGGCAGGAAGTACATCCAATTGTCTTCCCAGCTAGTATGACAGGATCGAAGCCTAAGGTCCCCACAGTGGCTTCTGAACTGAAGAAAACAAGGGCTGCTGAAGCTGAATCCAGAAAACGCAAAACCAAGGGCACTACTGATGATGCTCCTCCAACCAAGAAACACAAAACCAAGAAGAGAGATCGGGCTGCTCCCACAGAGCCCCTTGAGGTCGAGCCAATCTCAGTGGCTCGTCCTGCGTCTGAAAATTAAGAACGCCAAGTGGTAATTCATGAGCCTGCTTCTCCAGAAGCTCCTAAAGCTGAAGACAATCCAGGTGTTGACCCCACTGCAGCTGAAGACATTGGTCCTCACGACAATGTTGAAGATGATGAAGTCCTTCGAGCACCAATTGGTATCATCGCCTGTGCTCACGCACATCGAACTCATCAGCATTGGTCGTCCTCTGATGCCAACTGCTCAGGATGCATCGTCGGGTGATCACCCACAACGACAAGACACTCCAAGCTCTCCCCAACCGCAAGCTACCCCACCAGTGCAAGAAGACGATGACTTTGAGGCCTAGCGCTATCCATCTCCACAAGCGTCGCCAGCATTACGCAGGCTTCGCAAAGGACCAAGGCCCCAAGTCACTCCCACTATGCACGTGTCTGAGTCTGAAGCCAAAATGGTTGAAGATATTCCGGCTACATCAGCCGATGAAGAAGCACCAAGAGTTGAAAGAGTTGCTACACCCCCGTCCCACCAAGATGTTGTTCTCGAGGAGAACGTGTCCGACCCTCCAGCTCCTGAAGTGGAGGTTAACAACCCTGAGGCGGCCACCAACATCACCGCTGAAGCCAATGATGTCGTCATGGCTGAAGCTAATACGGTGCATGTAGCTACTGCGGTGCCAGAAGTCCAAGCATCTGAAGCCACTACAGCACCCGAAGTCAATGCTGAAGCACCTGAGGTACAAGCACCTGAACCCAATGTGGCCCCTGAAGCCCATGAAGACAATGCCAATGCTCATGTTCCCCCTCCAAGACCTCATACAATTGAGCTGGCATTTGATTGTGGTCAGCCTGTTATGGTATGCTGGCCCATTCTGGTTCCTCCACCTGCTACGGGTCCACAATTTGAGTATCATGTCGAGCACAGACCTCAAGTCCAAAAGCCCAAGCCAAGACTTCCACGATTCTCAGGCACTGCCACTTCTCCTGGGGTTTTCAATGTGAATGGCTTCGTGGCACATAACACCTTCTTCAAAAGCTCCAAGAACCCTTATACCAGACCTCGCATTTCATCAGATCGGTTCTGGAGCTATCAGCAGCACATCTACTATTCCTGCGTCCTATACAATCAAGAGAGCATATTTCCACATATGCGCCTCGACTCTGAAGCTATAGCTGGCCTGCCCTGCCTTGAAGAAGCGTTGGATTGCTTCAGAGATGCTAGACTGATGCAGTTTGTCACAGATAAGGAACACTGGAATGAAGAGCTTCTGCTACAGTTCTATGCAACTCTTCACATTCGAGGCTACAACAGGGATTCAAAGACTTGGGTCCTTGAGTGGATGACAAGCAATGTTCATCATGAAGCTAAAGCTCTTTATATGATTGAGCTCACAAGCCTGCCCACTCCTGGTGAATACTATGAACCAGGTTGTCAACAACACCAAAATTCCTTGGAAAGCATCTTTCAGAAGCCAGAACCCAACATGAGTCAAATGTTGAGCATGATGAAGCCTCTGCCTCACGATGCTGAATACCCATCTGAGTTCTTTGTTGAAGACCTAGAGTACATGCCTCGCACCATTTACCATATCATCAGGAAGACTCTATGGCCTGTCAAAGGACATTCATCTGCAGCAAAGCTTGAAGGAGCAATGAAGTCTTTGGTTTTCTATATCTTCAATGGCATCAGCTTCAATGCTGAAGACTTCTTCATCAGGCAGTTGGTTGCATCTGGCTCTGACATTTTTGGGTTGAAATTCTATACTCCATGGGTCATGCGTCTTATCAAGCGTCACTCCGCCTTCGACTATCAGCCGTCTGCGCGCAATCATCTCATATTCTTGCCAGAGGTTGATCTGTCAGTTGAAGCTATTTACCCAAAGCCGGCTAAGGATCCCCTTTATCTTCACAATGTTGATCACCAAAGCTTCACCCAGCCTATTGAAGGAGTTCCAGCAGTTTCTCGTGTTTATCCTCTTGCTGGTAACACACGTGCCCCTCACGCTCAGACTGACGCCACTGGTAGCACCATTGCGCAAAGGCCTCGAAGATGGTCTCGTGTCCTAAATGACCGAGAGCTTCTCGTCACGCTGCATCAGAAACAGGACAAACATCACAACTGGCTTAAGCATCAGATGCAAAGCCTCTTGGTGGATGTCAACCGCATTCGCAATCTTGCCACCAAGAATGCCTTTGTCACTCATGAAACATGTCGGAGGTCATGGAAGAGTTTGACCCTACTTAGTGCTGAAGCTGATCTGCAAGACGATGGATTCACCGAACGGTTCAAGTTTGACTCAACTCCTCCCAAAAATGCTCACTTGCGTCGGACTCCCTCACTTGAAGACTCTGACTACTTGTCCTCAGCTGCGACTGTAAATGCCAGAGTCATCGATGACCAAGATGATGCAACTTCACCTCCTCCAACTTCAGTGTGTGTCAACACTGCACCAAGTTCCTCTGCACCACCGGATCTCAACGACGACCCTGCTGCCTCGCCTGCACCTCATGGGAACGAGTAGGTGCTCTATGTCTTCAAACCTTTTTGGTCCTCACTGACAAAAGGGGGAGAAGCATATGAGTTGATAGTCTTCAAGCGGGTCAATATGGGTGGTTGCTTTATTTTTTGCTACTTTTGCCAAGTGCTTACAACTCTCGTTTTCAATACATTTGGTTCTTTGAGTTGTAACACTTAAACTCGATGGTCGTCTGCTACTTATTTGCTATTCTGTGATGCGATGATAAATCCCACATGTGCGATGATAAATTCCGCACTTAGATCATTTTGCAGACGTCCATTTTCATTATGCATGTCATATCTTCGTCAAATCATATCTTGCATGATGAATTGTCATCATAGGCTGAAGAGGATCTCCACAAGTACAACCTGCCATGTGCATTTGCATTCCAAAAGCAAATTACTTATATGCACATCTTCAGGGGGAGCCCTTGCAACTTATGAAGACAATACCCTATCCTTTACAATTTCACATATTTTATTCCCCGTTAAAGACTTCAACCAGTTTGTCATCAATCACTAAAAAGAGGGAGATTGTAAGTGCATCTAGTGCCACCCCTAGTTGGTTTTGGAGTATTGACGACAAACCTGGTTGAGGGACTAATGTGTTTGTGAGAATTGCAGGATAACACAGGTAGAAGTCCCTCATTGATTCGGTTTTCCTACCAGAGATGACCCCTAAAAATGTATGAAGACATTGAAGTCAAAGGTGGGATGTGAAGACATTCACATTGAAGACTATGACAAGAGAAGACAACGTGTGAAGACTATGGAGCGTGAAGACTTAGGTGTTTCGTCATTCTTTTTCTTCTTTGTTGAGTCATAGGAACCACCGTACTGTTAAGTGGGGTCCAAGTGAACCAGTCAGAATGACAGAAGTGATGCTTAACCACAATCCTATGTCTTCGAGTGAAGACAATGAGAGCAAATCTTATCCAGAGCTGGGTAAGTCAGCTTTGCTTGTAGCTCAAGTAAAGTTGTCGTGTGTGTTTGAAATCTGACGGTTGGAACACGTGTCAGTTCCTTAGTGACCCAGGGTCATTTCGGACCAATCAGGTCGGGTTGCCTAGTGGCTATAAATAGCCCACCCCCTACAACCATAAATGGTTGGCTGCTCAGAGTTAGTGTATGGCTTTTGTCGTTTGAGAGCAACCCACCTCGAAGCCTTTGAGAAAGAATTCCTTGCGAGGACAAACCCCTAAAAACCCAGAGCCAAAGAGTGTTAGGCATCACTGAAGTCTTCCTGTCTGTGTGATCTGAAGACTTATTACACTTGAGGACTGTGAATTCTCCAGCCGGTTAGGCGTCGCGTTCTGAGCATCCAAGAGTCATTGTGGATCGCCGGTGAACAAAGTATGTGAAGGTTTGGAAGTCTACCTTGAAGACTTACCAGAGTGATTGGGCGAGGACTGGGTGTCCTTAGCTCAAGGGGAATAAGGTGAAGATGCGGTCTTCTGAGTTAAATCTGAGCCTCCCTAACCAGACGTACAGTTGTCACAGCAACTGGAAGTGGTCGAACAAATCATTGTCTTCAACAAGTCACTGGTTTCATCGTTCCCATCCCTTTACTTACTGTTGGTCCTGGTGAAGTCATTGTATGATTGCATTATCTTTTGTCTTCACTGAGTGACTGATTATTCTGATTGGCTTCACACTATCTTCCTACCTGATCTATACTGCCTAGTTGCTATTAGTCATTGTGCTTTCACTTCATTGAATACTTGACTATGGCTTGCTTAGTGTAGTCTACCTTCCCTTGCATGGTAATAGGTTTATTTCTATCGTTTGTCTTTGAAACTTCCATTTTTTGAAGACTTTCATAAAAATTGCCTATTCACCCCCCCTCTAGTCGATCACTAGCACTTTCACGAATCCACATCGATCTAGCATGTAACACATCATATCACTTTGCGACCTCACGCACGGTATTCCCATGGGTGCCACCTTACCTGGCTCAGGACTGTTTGTGCCTTTTGTCTCACGTATATGATAGTGTCGCTAGCATCCATATGACAGAGAACCTGGGCCGACATGACTAGTCGTAAACCCAAAGTGGCACTAACTTATAGAGACAAGCATACATGACCCAGCAACAAACGTGTCGGTCATCAGCGAGTGAATCTGGGCTGTAGCAACTGGGCTAGCAGGACTTCGGGAATCCGACCTATAGCAGGCTAATAGGACTCCGAAAGACAACGCGTGACATTTCCCTGAAGGGACAGACACAGGATCGAAGAAGGACACATGCTAGCCAGTCTAAGTGTTCCGGAGCAGTAGCAACTGGGCTAACAGGACTCCGGTAAATCGGGCTATAGCAGACTACCATGGCTCAATGGAAGCACTAGACTACATTTCCCCATAAGAGAGGCTACCAAGGATAGACAAATAGGTTGTCGGATCCCACACATACCAAGCATTTCAATCATACACACAATATGCTCAATATGTGTAAATACAACATGGCATCACAACAAAACTCTACGACTCAAAGTATTTAATCATAAGAATCCGAAGAGTCAGATATTACAAACATGTGTCTCATGACCCAGCATTCAAGTCATAAAATCAATAGCACATGTGGAAGCTTATCTTGTCTGAGTACAGACAACTACAAAGGAAAAAGGCTGAAAAGCCTGACTAACTACAAGACCCTGCCGAGGGCACAAGATCGTAGCTGAGGTAACATGCTAAACGTCGAAGTCCACGTGGAACTACTAGTGAGACTGAAGTCTCTCTGCAAAAATATAAATTAAGCAAACGTGAGTACAAATGTACCCAGCAAGACTTACATCAGAACTATCTACACATGCATCAGTATCAACAAAGGGGGTGGTGGAGTTTAACGGCAGCAAGCCAGCTTCGACTCGGTGGCTATCCTGAACTACGACTGCAAGTAACTCTTTTGAGGTGGTGCACATGAGTCCACATATTGACCAATCAATACACCACTATGGATCCGCTCTCGTCTCCCTATGAGAACGCCATCCATAGAACTCACGCTTATCTTGCGCATTTTATAGTATCCACTTTTTTACTTGTTTATGAACTGTAAAGGCAACCCAGAAGTCCATTACCGCGGACGCGGCTATTCGAATAGATCATGTTAACCCTGCAGGGGTGTACTTCTTCACGCACGCTCTCGCCACTTACCACCATGTACACGTCGTGTATCTCGGCAACCTTCAAGCGGAGGCCTGGCGAGGGTGTCGGCCACGACCTAACTAACCACACAAGTCTCTAGTCCAGGTTTATCGCCTATTCGGGTTCCATTCGCAAGGAGATCTGGCCGGGGTGTCGCTCACGGCCCCAAACGATGAGAGCAGCGTTCCGAGGGCACCAAACGGGCGTCCCGGTACACCATTCCTCGTGTCTCTACCGCATCATAGCCCACCCCTAGGGTCAGCGATACGCACGGCCCCAAACACATATCCTACAAACACCAGAAACTAGTTGCAACTCCTGCACAAAGATCGAGGTGATTAATAAGTCGAGAGGGGTCGAGTTACCGGAACCCAATGTGTGGTAGTAACCGTTCATGGATCACAAACATAGAACTCAGTTCCTGAGGACGGTTTCAATGAGACAACCCACCATGTACTCCTACATGGCCTCTCACCTCTACCTTTACCAAATCGTGTTCACACACTTAGCTCTCAACAGTAAGACATGTTCACCACATTCCAATTCATCCCCGATGAATCAGACCTGACTCAACTCTAAGCAGTAGCAAGCATGACAACAAGCATGAATGAGTAGGCACATCACGGCTCAAACAACTCCTACTCATGCTAGTGGGTTTCATCTATTTACTGTGGCAATGACAAGTCATGAAGAGGAAAAGGGTTCAACTACCGCAGCATGTAACAGTTGAATCGTTGTTGTCCTAATGCAATAAAGGAGGCAGGAGCAAGAGAGTGGGATTGTATCGGAATGAACAAGGGGGTTTTGCTTGCCTGGAACTTCTGAAGATTGTATAGCTCTTCATCGGTGTCATCGAACTCATCATCGGAACCACGTGTACTGAGGGGGAACAAACACCGGCAACAAAGAAAGAACACAATTAGTGCAATGCAACAATATGATGCATGATAATGACATGGCAATATGCTGTGATTTGAGCTAATGCAACTAGCAATGATTTAAATGAAGTTGGTTTGAACCAAAGGTTCAAATTCAAACTCCATATGTGATTATTTAAATGCCAACATTTGATTTGACCTGATCAGCAGGCATAAGTAGCTCAAACATGCATGGAAATATCATAAATGGATAGATTGGATTTTTCTGATAATTTTTCATATATAATTTATTTCATTTGGAGTTATAGATTAATTTCTATGAATTTTTGAAGTTCTGGATATTTTCTGAAATTTCCTGGATTATTTTAAAACCAGAAAATCATTACTACATCAGCATGACATCATGCTGACGTCAGCAGGTCAACGGCACCAGCCCAGGTCAAACCTGACCAGTGGGGTCCACTGGCCAGTGACCCGGCATCTTTAGTGTCAGGGGCAGGTGGGTCCAGTCAATGGCCACGTCAGCGAGGTCAACGCCGATGCGTGGGGCCACTATGATTAACTTAACCTAAACAGAGCTTAAACCATGGTTAGCTAAGGGCGTGGGGCCCATATGTCATCGACACGGGTCACTAACTAAACATGATTAGCACCTAAACTAATGGTGCCACGTCAGCCACCGGAGTTTCGTCAGCGACGACCACGGCCGATGGCGGAGGTGCATCGTGCGCTTGCTACGGAGCACCATTTGATGTGCGGTTTGCTCCTATGGGTTCCTGGGAGTGCGGCGCATCCAAAGCAACAAGCAGCAGCAGCTGGGGCGGCTAGAGACAACAACGGCGAGCTCTAAGGCAGCAGCCGGAGTTCGGGTGCACTCGGGAACGGGGCTGCGGTGGCCGTGGGGTGGCGTGCTTGGCTGCTGCGGCACCTGCACGGTGCGGTGAGCACGTGGGTGTGCTCGGTTGGGAGTTGTGGTGGCTGTGGGCACGGTGGCAAGAAGCTCGGACGGCGGCGCTGTTCGGTCTCCGATGAAAAAGATGGCTACGGCAAGCAATCGAGGTGGAGGAGAGGAGGGTTTGGTCCGTGAGCTCACAGAGGAGACGACGGGATGGTCAGCGCGCTCGGGGGAGGCTTGGAGGCGACGAAATGGCGACAGCGATCTCTGGCAGTCGGAGCTTCAAGATGAGGTCGGGGACGA
Source organism: Triticum dicoccoides (assembly GCF_002162155.2). NCBI lineage: Eukaryota > Viridiplantae > Streptophyta > Magnoliopsida > Poales > Poaceae > Triticum > Triticum dicoccoides. The sequence goes on from NC_041392.1 coordinate 339,495,088, forward strand.
CGATACGGGGCTTCTAGCGTCGTATTCGTTGGCAGAGAGCTTCAAGGCGACGTAGCGGAGCCTGTGGATGCGTCGGGGAGACGAAGGGGTGGCTCAGGGCGCGGCAGCGGCGAGCGGCGGCGACGGTGGCTCTCGGGTGTGCGAGAGAGAGAGGGTCAGAGGGGGATGTGAGAGAGGAGAGAGGCAGAGGGAAACGTGGGCATCTCCGTGGCGCAGTTGGAAGTGCCGAGATGTCGTCAGGTGGCAAGCAGGGGCTGGTGCGGCTCGGCTGTGTGCCGGGCACGCAGCTGCTTCTCCTCCTGGCAGGCGGAAGAAGACAGTGCTGCCCCTGGGGCGCTGGGCCTGCAGCAGTGGTGGGCTGCACAGGGCAGGCCAGGTAAGTGGCTCACGTACTCTCCTTTTCCTTTCTTTCGGTTTTTGTGTTATCTGCTATCTGTTTTTGATTTAGTAGAAATACTAAACCAATTTATTTACTTCTGTAAATTATTGTATATGGACTAGTGGTATTATTCCAGAGCCCCACAATAATTTCCAAAATTATTGGACAAGTATTTCTTTTATAACAGAAATAAATCCAATTCAAATACATTATGTTTAACTCAAAGGCCCAAAATAAATATTTTTAAGCCTCCAAAAATATTGGTTTGAATTTTATTGTTGCCAATATTTTTCAAGGTTTAACAGGAACATTTTCTTGGGCTTCTTTGATGAGATTTTAATGTTGATTATTTCTGAACTTGTTTCTGAGGGTTTCAACTAACCTCAATTCAACTTTCAGAAAATAGACATGATGTAAGATGCCCACTCATGTAACTAATTACAACCAACATTCTAGGGATGTGACACCGGCCTTCCAAATACCCAACAAACTAATGTTAAGCCTTGCCCTGCCAACAAATCCACACACACACTCCTGAACCTCGTGCGTGCTTTATCTAGTTCAGTTGGAGCCCAAGTCTTTAAATCGATGTTGGTTTCTTCATATACACCTTTAGGCTGGTGTGTGAGCTTTCTTGGAGTGTTCTTCCGTGTCCTAACCGGAAGGGTGATTGCGACCACTCTATCCAACTCTAGATTACTTGATCCCTGACCATCTGCTAGAGACCTAGGGTTATTGGACTCAGATGAAGATACATCACCAAAAGCATGAGTGTTGTCGCTGCTACTTGGCATCTACAGAGAACAAATGCGAAACTCAGGAAAGGAGGATAAGCATAAAACTAACAACTTGGTAGCAAGCTGTCTAAACATGTCCTGCAATTATTTTGAAAATGTACGACTAATTTGTGAATTTTGTGTGATTCGGGCACCCACGATCTTTAAATCAACAATAACTAATTGGAACAAATACAACTTATATGTATTAGTTAGAAGGGATAATGAACATATATATGCTCTCCATTATTCTATAACCAATTTGGGAACATAATGGACGAAATAGGAAGAAGGATTGCGAGGAAATATGCCTCACCGCGATGGAGAGCAGTAACTAATAGGTTTTTTGAAAACTCGGCAGGACCATAGGATAGGCAAGGGTTACATGATCGATATGCTCGAGGGCAGCTGGCGAGCAAACGAAGACAACGAGGCGCGGGCAGCCGCATGTTGGGAACGATAGTGGGGGTAGAGTTGATGCCGAAGAGTGGGCACACAGCCAGGTTGAGCACATCGGTACAGGAAAGGGTTCTGGTGTGGATCTGAGGGAGGTGGACGTGGCAATGGAGTTTTGGCGGAATATGCGGACTATTAAGTGAAACGGGGGCGGGCGATGGGGGGATGTTGGCGGCTTTGGTTAAAAAAGTGAAAAAAGAGCACCGGTCACCGTGTGGAAAGGCCTATGAAAATGGTTGCCTCTACGCGCCCGTGTGTAGAAACAACATAATTTCGTTTGAAATAAAGACGTGGTAATTTTGAAATGAAGGTGTGAGTTCATTGTTTTTCCTTGAATTTTTTTCCATGGTACGCAATCACCATTATACCCTAGGTTTCATTTTATGCCCCTTTTCTGGTCTCGTTTGCTATATTTAAGTCATTTTTTGAATCTATCATGCATTTTGTGCATATAAATCAAATCCCAACCACAACTACATGTGGGTGTTAGCAAACAAGGTCTAAAAATCATTTTTGTGTCGCTTTGCAAGTTCTCTTTCATTGTCCAAGGAATGGGAAGAATTTTCAAACATTACGGCTCAGAGGTGCGGCCACCAACATAGGTCTAGTTGGTATTTTAATTACAAGAAATGCAGATAGAGTCCGAAAATCACAAAAATCGGCTTCTCACTGTGGCGTGCTCTCACGATTCCGTGGAAATTTTTTGGTAAAGCTTGGTACAAGTTTTGATGATCGCTCCTTGGAAACCGGAGCATCTCACAAGAAGGATTATAACTTCCAAAAGGAGACGCGGTAATTGTAACTCTAGTCGTCGGTGACTTTATCGCTTTGCCTCACAAAAAAATCCACAGTACGCAATCACCATTATACCATAGGTTTGATTTTCTGGTGCATTTCATGGCTCATTTGATACATTTAAGCCATTTTTTGCATTTACCATGCATTTAGTGCATGTAAATAAAATCCTAACCACAACTACATATGGTTATGAAAGGGATAATGTTTGTCGCTCGATCTAGGAGCATCCAACTATGTAGAAGTACGATCCATGGGGTTTGTGTTCTGTCCAATCATAACGCACGACTCTCATCACATGTAGTAGGGGTCATCGGCCATGGTTTGGTAGGCACACAACATTCATCATGGAACCGTGTCCTATTTGCAAACATTTACATCAACTAACGCCATTATTACGTCTGAATAAAGACGCGAGTTCATCATTTTGCCTTGATTTTTTTCCACGGTAAGCAATCACCATTATACCCTAGGTCTGATTTTGTGGCGCATTTCAGGTCTCGTTTGCTATATTTGAGCCATTTTTGCATTTACAATGCATTTAGTGCATATATACCAAGACCCTACCGCAACTACATGTGGGTGTTAGCAAAGAAGGTGCATGGATCATTTGTGTGTCACTTGCGAGTTTTCATTCATTGTCCGAGAAACAAGAAGAATTCTCAAACATTTCGGCCGCAAGATGCAACCACTGGCGTCGGGCTTGTTGGTATTTTAATTACAGGAAATGCAAATAGAGTCCTTAAAACACGAAAATTGGTGTGTAGCTTGGCGAGCTCTCACGACCCCATGAAAATGTTTTGGTAAAGTTTGGCACAAGTTTTGATGATCACTCCTTTGGAACTAGAGCATCTCACAAGAAGGACCATAGTTTCCAAAAGGAGGGGTGGCAATTCAAACTCCAATCATCAGTGAATTCATCGTTTTGCCTCGAATTATTTTCCATGGTATGCAATCACCAATATACCATAGGTTTGATTTGTGGCCCTTTTCATGTCTCGTTTGCTATATTTAAGCCATTTTTTAAATTTACCATGCATTTTGTGCATACAAATCAAATCCAAAAACCGCAACTACATGTGGGTGTTAGCAAAGAAGGTCTAAAAATCATTTTTGTCTCGCTTTGCGGGTTTTCATTCATTGTCCAAGGAATGGGAATAATTTTGAAACATTTTGGCTGTGAAGTGCAGCGACTGCCATAGGTCTTGTTAGTATTTTAATTACAGGAAATGCAGAGAGAGTTCGAAAATCATGAAAAGCGACGTCTCACTGTGGCGTGCTCTCAAGACCCCTGGAAGAATTTTTGCAAAGTTTGGCACAAGTTTTGATGATCGCTCCTTGGAAACTGGAGCATCTCACAAGAAGGATCATAGTTTCCAAAAAGGAGACATGACAATTTGAACTGCAGTCATCGGTGACTTCATCATTTTGCCTAAAAATAAATCCATGGTACCTTGATACGTCCATTTTGCATCATGTTTTCCTTCTGTCATTTATAGTGTTTTCAATCAATACAATACTTTGTGGAGTAATTCTAATGCATTTTCTCTCATACTATGCAAGGTTCACACAAAGAGGGAGATTACCTGTAGCTAGAAATCTGGACCTAAAAAAGCTATGTCAGAGGTACCTATTCTTCACATCTCCAAATGAGCTCAAATTTTACGGAGATATATTTTGGAATATTGCCGGTGTACAAAAGTAGGGGTCCCTTTTTGTACCCCTTCACTTGTGCGCGGGCAGTCGCAGCCCCACGCCCGTGGCCACACTTGGCGGGGCAGAAGAAGCCAAGGTTACCAGAGCCGTGCTCAAGACCAGAAGCATGAAGAGTAGAAGGGCGAGGTGAACTACCCCGGCAAGGTCCTTGCCGGGGTGGCCTTCGCAGCCCCGGCAAGAACCTTGCCGGGGCAACTTGCCCAATGCTAGTAGGGCTGCCACCCTTGAGCTTAAGAGTTTCGACGCCCTCAACCACATTGGAACCAAATATCGGGAGGCTTCTCCATGGTGGCATGCAAATCTTTGTGAAGACCAAGAACATACAAGACTAGATGAGAATCAGAAGATGAAGATCCTCGGCAAGATCCTTGTCGAGGATACCCACGAGACCCCCGGGCAAGACCCTTGCGGGGGACGCCCCTGACGCCACGGCAAGACCCTTGCCGGGGCCCCGACAAGACTCTTGCCAAAGACATCTGCGGGGCCGCAGCTAGGCCCACACATGCCAAGACTCCACCACCGTTCCCCCACAGTTGCTAGCCCACCAACTAGGCGAGCACCTGCATGGCGACGTGCGGCCTCCAGTCCAACTCAGTAAGCACCTGTGTGGTGGCATGCAGGTCTTCGTGAAGACTCTGCCATCGCACCAGCTCAGCAGCCAGCCAGCGTGGCACTACACGCCTCGTCAGTTCAGACGCGCGTCGAAGCCAGGCGAGGCGGCGATAGCTGGAATGAGCTTCCTTGCTGTCCCCGATAAAGCAAGAAGGGCACGTTCACAGCTCATTAAATGCATTTGTCCTGTGGTGCCAGGGGATAGACTCGACTACTGCACAACTTTCCACCTCCCGTGTGCCACTGTGGCAGCCCCTTTTGACTATAAAAGGAGGCCCACGGCGTACTAAGAGAGGATTCAGACTTTTTGGACCCTACACACTTTGTAGCTAGTCCAAGAACACCAGATAAACATAAACCATCAGGAGTAGGGTATTACGCATCACTTGCGGCCCGAACCTGGATAATCCCCCCGTGTTGATCCCTCAAACCCGCTCTTTCCACAGCCCCGTGCCCACCAACCGTAGCAAAAGGGATTCCTCGTGATCCTATAGGTGTCATTTCCCCCGACATCGGCTGCCGTGGCGCTCGGGGAAGAGGAGGACGGGGAGGTGCACCGGCCGCGCCTCCGCCAGCGGCCCCTCCCCCAATGGAGGGCCACATCGGGGACCAGCCCCGCGAATTTGTCATCAGGCTGCATAGGCCAGTGCGCCGTCGTCTTCATCTCCCTACTCCATTCACTCGGGAGATGGAGCTCGACCCACCATAGGCTTTGAGGCTGCATATGAGGGGTTGTGGGAATGGCAGCATGTGGGTCGACGTCGACTTCCCCGCCCCTCACGTTATGTATCTTCGTCGTGGATGGAAGACCTTCACTCGTGCCCATAGCCTATCGGAGGGGCTCGTTCTCCACTTCAAATGAATGGAGAACGGCCTGCTCTCCGTCAAGGTCTTTGGGCACTTGGGAACTCGCCTAAGGTGTTGCCTGGAGAGCTCCTCCGATGATGAAGACTCCTCCTCAAGCGGGAGTGACGAGGAGGACAGCAACGACGAGGGCATCAAGCGGGAGGACGCCGACTCCAACTGACCGCGTCGCCCACCTCCCTTGGCCACGCGCCCTGCCGAGGGTCTTCGTCGTCAAGCTCTCCATCGGCGCGTTCCCCGTTGCCTCCTTTTTGCCTTCACCTGCTGCACCTGGGAGGTAAAGGGCAAGAATGGGGATCATGGGGCACCTATCCTTTTTAGTTTTCAAGCCTGCGGGCACTCGTTAGATTTGAACCTTGTAATCCGCTTGCTCATGTTTACATTCCGTACGAATCGTACCTGTTTGGAACTTATTAATGAAAAAGGGTGCTTGCCGGGTTCTTTGTGTGTGAGGACCATGCCAATGAATGAATCCTTGTTATTTCTAAGATAAACAATGTCGCCCGGCAACAGGCCTTGCCGTCCCCTCACTTCATGGCACGACCATACTCACGCTCTCGGCGGAGGCAGGGGCAAAGTAGGATTAGGCCCTTCATTTGCTTCCTTGTCACCGGAACTACAACCAAGTTCTGGCCCAGAGAATAGTTCTTGGGCACAGGAAAGGGGGAGCACGGTGGCCCGGGAACAAACGAGGCTTCATATGTTCCAGTTCCATATAGAAATGCATACCAGGGGATAAAAGACTTATCTGAATCTGCAGCCCCCGGCAACCTTGGCTTGCCGTGGTTGGATACTTGAATCTGCAGCCCCCCGACAATGGCTTGTCGGGGTCGAGGATGTCGATTCGTCTCCTTGCCCTTCAATGGCTTGGCAGAAACGCATGTGCATCCTGCGAACCAAAGAAAGGACTGTAAAGGACGAAAAGACACACACCCGACCTCTATGCTAGGGGTTAGTTGCCGTTGAGCACTATCGACCCTACCAGAGAGAGACTTAACCTTGCATGCATGCTAAAACTTATGGTGCCAATGCTTCATTTATTTATGCTCAGGGCCTGCGCCTGGCTCTGTACAAAGGGTTACATGCCTTGTCGGCAAGGCTTCTACAAAAGGTGGTTTGCCAGGAGGCCCGGCAACTGCACCTCATGGGTAAAACTTACGAAGATGTTCGATGTTCTAGGAGTTGCTCACTGGGACACCATCTTCGGTCTCTAGGCAGACTGTGCCAGGCCTGGTGACTCGTATTACCTGATAAGGGCCTTCCCACTTCGGCGTTAACTTGTTGGAATTCTTGGCCAACTGAACGCGCCGAAGAACAAGGTCGCCTTCCTCAGGACTTCGGGCATGAATCTTGCGGCTATGGTAGCAGCACAAGGCTGGTTGGTAGCATGCATCTCGCACAGCCGCCCGAAGACGATCTTCCTCAAGGAGCGTCACGTCATCTTGCCTCAACTGCTCTTGCTCAAGCTCGTCATAAGGGAGCACTCGAGGTGACCCATATGTGAGTTCCATGGGGAGAACTGCTTCTGCCCTGTATACCAGGGCAAAGGGTGTCTGGTCGGTGGCTCGGTTTGGTGTCGTTCTGATCGACCAAAGAACCGCCGGCAACTCATCAATCCAGTGCCTTACACACTTGTGCAGCCTATCAAAAGTCTTGTCCTAAGGCCTCGCAATACTTCAATATTTGCCCTCTCAGCCCAGACGTTGCTTCGTGGGTGTGCCACTGAAGCGAAACATGCCTTGCTACCGAGGTCATGGATGTATTGCATGAAGGTGCGGCTTGTGAACTGTGTGCCGTTGTCGGTGATGATCCTATTCGGCACACCAAAATGGCAAACTAGCCCCTTGAAGAACTTGACGACTGACTGTGTTGTCACCTTCCTCACTTCTTCTACTTCGCGCCACTTTGTGAACTTGTCGATTGCGACGTACAAGTACTCAAAGCCCCCGACATCACAGGAGAAAGGGCCCAGTATGTCGAGCCCCCAGACCGAAAATGGCCAGGAGAGAGGGATTGTTTGAAGGGCTTGAGCTGGTTGATGAAGCTTCTTCGAATGGAACTCACACGCTTCATACTGGGTCACTAGCGCAGCTGCATCCTGGAGGGCTGTGGGCCAGAAGAAACCTTGCCGGATTGCCTTGCAGGCAAGGGCCCTTGATCCTATGTGGGAGCCACATACACCTCCATATATCTTCGCCAACAGCTCTAGTCCGACCTCTTGAGGAATGCACTTCAGCCTCACACCATTTGGCCTTCTTCTGTACAGGGTAACAACCACAGAATGGTACATCTTGGACTGGCGGGCTACTTTCTCTGCTTCTTCCTGCTCCTTGGGGAGCTCTCCTGTTTGGAGAAAATGGATGGTGGGCTATGCCCATGCCGGAGCCTGGGGCTCGACAGCAAGGACCAAAGGCACATCTTCGGCCGCAAGGGCAGCTGCCTCTACGGTCAGGGCCTGGGGCCCTATCGGAGGTAGTTTCCCCTCGGCAAGCTTGGGGTACCCGGCAACCCCCTTGCCGGCGGCTTCTGGGAGCTCGGCGGGAAGGTACTTGTCGGGGCTTGTCTTCCTTCACTTGTTCTGCCCTGCTGATGGCTCTACAAATGGTTGTATTAACTGAAGTACAAAGGTACCTAGTTCCACATGCAACTTGAGGGCAGCGCGTTTCGACAGGTCGCCGACAATGTTGTTCTCCGCTCGGGCAACATGTTCTGCCTGTAGGCCGTCGAAACATTCTTCCAACTTCCTCACTTCATTCACGTAGGCCTCCATCAACGGGCTCTGGTAATCCTTGGTAACTTGCTTGACGACGAGCCGCGAATCACATCTGATGATGAGCTTCTTGATTCCGAGGTCTGCCGCGACACTGAGACCGGCAAGCAACCCCTAGTACTCAACCGTATTGTTCGTTGATTTTTCCCATGGAAAGTGCATCTGAATTACGTACTTGAGGTGCTCTCCAGTGGGTGCGACGAGTAGCACGCCAGGACCAGCACCTTGGAGTGAGAAAGCTCCGTCAAAGTACATAATCCACTCACTGCTCGTCTCCTTGCCGGGAAGGGTGGTCTCTTGAATCTCCACGTCGGGCGTTGTGGTCCTCTCTGCTATGAACTCTGCCAAAGCTCGGCTCTTGATTGTTGAAGTACTTCCAAAAATGAGGCCAAAGATCGACAGCTCCAATGCACACTCCACAATCCTCCCTGTCACATCTAGGTTGTGCAAAATCCATTACAAAGGGAGGCGGGTGACGACGGTGATCTTGTGCGCTTGGATATAGTGGCGCAGCATGCTCGAGGCCATGAGGAGGTCGAAAAGCAGCTTCTGCATTCCAGAATATCTTGACCTAGCCCCCTATAAGAAGGAACTAAAAAAAACACTGGGTGCTGCACCATCTTCTTCTTCTGTCCCACTTCGCCCATCCGCTCAGACTCTGCCTCGCCGGGACCGGGCCTTGCCGAGGGTCCTGGTTTGCCAGCGTCGGGATCTACCTGGAGGACCCCGGCCCTCCATCCGATGGCTCTGCTCCAACTGCTGCTTCTCCCTCAAGTTCCCTCTGCACCACCAGCGCAGCACTGACCACTTGATTTGTTGCTGCTAAGTACAGCAGCAACGGCTCCCGTGGTTTAGGCGAGACCAATATTGGCGTGGAGGAGAGGTACCTCTTCAAATCTTGTAGTGCTGCCTCTGCCTCTAGAGTCCATTTTACTAGACCAGCCTTTTTCAAAACTTTGAAAAAGAGGAGGGTGCACTCAGCAGATTTGGAGATGAACCTACTCAGGGCAGCAACGCAGCCGGCGAGCCTACATACGTCTTTGACCCGTTTCGGTGCCTCAATCTACACGATCGCCTTGATCTTGTCGGAATTTGCTTCGATTCCGTGTTGAGACACAAAGAACCCGAGAAGTTTTCCGGAGGGGACATTGACCACGCACTTCTCTGGGTTGAGCTTGAGGTTGATCTTGCGCATATTTGTGAATGTTTCTTCTAAATCTTGCACGAGCGTGGCCCTGTCCTTGGTTTTGACCACTTTGTCATCCATATAAGCTTCCATATTTATATGTAGCTGGGGCTCAAAACCAATCTGGACCGCTCAGCCAAATGTTGAACTAGCGCTCTTCAACCCGAAAGGCATTCATACAAAACAGTACGTACCACATGGGGTGATGAACGTGGTCTTCTCTTCTTCTTCCTTCATCATGAAGATCGAGGAATGACAGTAGGTCACACCCGACAGTGGAGTATACAATCTGGTCGATGCGTGGCAGAGGGAAAGGATCCTTTATACATGCTTTATTGATGTCTGTGTAATCAATACACAGATCCACTTCCCATTCGCCTTACACACCACCACCGGATTGGCCAACCATGTGGGGTGGAGCACTCCTCTTACCAAGCCTGCCGCCTCCAACATCTTGATCTCTTTAATGATGAACTCTTGTTGCCCCAAAGCTTGCTTCCTCACCTTTTGCTTGACGGGCCGCGGGAAGGCGACATTCGCCTGCGGGAAGGCGACGAGCGCGCTTTCCTATTTGCTGTTGAGGGTGGAGCTTATAGTGAAAGCCCCACCCGTGCCATCAGGACCCCGGCAGAGCCTGACGTCGGCAAACCAGGACCGCCGGCAAGGCCCGGTCCCGACGAGGCAGAGTCTGAGTGGATGGGCGAAGTGGGACAGAAGAAGAAGATGGTGTAGCATCTAGTGTTTTTTGTTAGTTCCCTCTTGTAGGGGGCTAGGTCAAGATATTCTGGAATGTAGAAGCTGCTTTTTAGCCTCCTCATGGCCTCGAGAAAGTGGCGCCACTATTTCCAAGGGAACGAGATCACCTTCGTCACCCGCCTCCCTTTGCAATGGATTTTGCACAACCCAGATGCGACAGGGAGGTTTGTGGAGTGCGCATTGGAGCAATTGAGCTTTGGCAGAGTCTGAGGATTTACCGGAATCGTTGTTTGTTGTTCCGGCCTCATTTATACTTTCCTGGATAGGTAGTTTTCTTATGCTTCACCTCTTGCCATGTTTAACAACATTTAATATTGTTGGGTACATAAATGATATTGAACTAAATAGCTTGAATGTGGTGTTCTGTCAATATGCAACTCGTTGCATACTGAGCTCCACTTAACTTGTAGTTTTGCTTGTGCACTTTGGCAAGCCATGCCTCATTAAACCGGATATGCATCATACTTGGTTGTGCATCATGCCAAGTTTATGTGGTGGTTGTTTACTATGTTGCTTGCTTCTTTCCGGGTTGCTTCTCTCGTTAGCTTCATTTCTGTTACGGAGTTGTGAGGATTCGTTCGACTACGTCCGCTTGTCTTCTTCATGGACTCGTTCTTTTTCCTTGCGGGATCTCAGGCAATATGACCATACCCTCGAAATCACTTCTATCTTTGCTTGCTAGTTGCTCGCTCTATTGCTATGATGCGATACCTACCACTTGCTTTATCATGCCTCCCATATTGCCATGTCAAGCCTCTAACCCTCCCTTCCTAGCAAACCGTTGTTTGGCTATCTTACCGCTTTGCTCAGCCCCTCTTATAGCGTTGCTAGTTGCAGGTGAAGATGAAGTTTGTTCCATGTTTGAAACATGGATATTGTTGGGATATCATTATTATATCTTATTTACTTTAATGCATCTATATATACTTGGTAAAGGGTGGAAGGTTCGGCTTTATGCCTGGTGTTTTGTTCCACTCTTGCCCCCTAGTTTCCATCATACCGGTGTTATGTTCCTTGATTTTGTGTTCCTTACGCGGCTGGGTGTTATGGGATCCCCTTGACAGTTCGCTTTGAATAAAACTCCTCCAGCAAGGCCCAACCTTGGTTTTACATTTGCCTAACAACCTATTACCCTTCCCTTGGGTCGGCCAACCCGAGGGTCATCTTTATTTTAACCTCCCCGGGCCAGTGCTTCTCTAAGTGCTGGTCCGAACCGGGCAACCTACGGGGCCACCTCGGGGCAACTTGAGGGCTGGTTTTACTCGTAGTTTGACCTATCCGATGTGTACTGAGAACGAGATACGTGCGACTCCTATCGGGATTGTCGACACATCGGGCGGCTTTGCTGGTCTTGTTTTACCATTGTCGATTCTGAGTCTCATCGGTTCTTCCTGGGAGAAGGAATATCCTTCGTTGACCGAGAGATCTTGTGATGGGCTAAGTTGGGACACCCCTGCAGGGTTTTGAACTTTCGAAAGCCATACACGCGGTTACGGGCAGATGGGAATTTGTTAATATCCGGTTGAAGAAAACTTGACACTTAACTTAATTAAAATGAATCAACCGCGTGTGCAGCCGTGATGGTCTATTTTCGGCGGAGTCCGGGAAGTGAACATGGTTTTGGAGTTATGTTTGTGCGTAAGTAGTTTCAGGATCACTTCTCGATCACTTAGTTCACAACCGTTGCATTGCTTCTCTTCTCGCTCTTATTCGCGTATGTTAGCCACCATATATGATAGTGCTTGCTGCAGCTCTACCTCGCTACCCTTTCCTACCCATAAGCTTAAATAGTCTTGATCTCGCGGGTGTGAGATTGCTGAGTCCTTGTGGCTCATAGATACTTCCAAACAGTTGCAGGTGCCGATGACACCAGTGCAGATGATGCAACTGAGCTCAAGTGGGAGCTCGATGGACATCGTGTTCGTTGTGTTGTTTCGTTGTCCTTTCGATCAGTAGTGGAGCCTAGTTGGGGCGATCAGGGATCTAGCATTTGGTGTTGTCTTCTTTTATTTTGGTTCCGTAGTCAGACCTTGATTGTATTCTGGATGATGTATGTTTAACTTGTATTTCTGTGAAGTGGCGATTGTATGCCAACTCTTTATCCCTTTCTTTTTCAGTACATGGGATTGTGTGAAGATTACCCCTCTTGCGACAAACCTACCATGCGGCTATGCCCTTAAGTCGTGCCCCGACACGTGGGAGATATAGCCGCATTGTGGGTGTTACAGTAGACAAAGCCGAAAAATGACTGTCATGATGCGGCGAGAGCCGGTCAGCTGTTCGGATGTTGCAAATCGTTGGAGGTTTCTTCCGCATTATGCAAAGGATTGGTACTTCCCGATCAGACGCTTATAGTACTCTAGTTCGAATACTAGGGGTTGCGCCCATGTTTTTATTATAAAAATCCTATGGCTAAGTGAGGGCGTTCAAACCGCATAGTCTGGTTGCCTGGTTCGTTGTGCTAAACAACTCCTTCAAGGACCATATAATTGTATCAAGATTGTTTAGATTCCATCCTAAACAACCCTGTACTACCTACATGGGGGCAGAAGCCGACGACTGGCCAACCCTCAGATTTCATACAACACAGCCACACAGGAGGAAAAAATTAAAACGTAACAAGCATTATATTGCATAACATCATTGTTTCATGTTACAGGACAGGATAATACGAATGTTTTCATGGGAATATAACATCCTTCGCACATTGCTCCGCCACAAGGCGGGATCCCTCCAGGACACCATCAAAATATAACTCGGGTCGGTGGTGCTCCTTGCCCTCAGGCGGCCCCTTGGTCATCAACTTCTTGGCATCCACCTTCGCCCAGTGCATCTTGACACGGTCAAAGGCCATCCGGGCATCTTCAATACAGATCGACCGCTTTATGACCTCAAGCCGTGGGCAGACACTAACAAGCCGCTTCACAAGTCCGAAGTAGCTGCGGGGTATCGGCGCGGCTGGCCATAGTCGGACTATCAGGTCCTTCATGGCTAGCTCGGCCGCCTTGTGCAGCTTGACCAGCTGTTTCAGCTGGTCGCTGAGGGGCACCGGATGTTCTGGTCCAATATATTGAGAATGGAACAGCTTCTCCGTAGAACTCCCTTCTTCGGCTCGATAGAACTCAGTAGCATCTGATACGCTGCGCGGCAAATCCGTAAACGCCCCTGGAGAGCTCCAAATTCGGGTAAGTAAAAGGAACATTTCCTTCACAGGCTTGCTTTGCATAATGAAAGCCTTACCCGCCGCGATCTTCTTGGCTGCCTGGATTCCTGAAGGGCGCTCTAGGCATCGGCTCGAGCCTCTTGTGCGCTCTGGCGGACCTTCGCAAGTTCGGACGCTTGCGTCTTAGACTCCAAGGACTCGTACTTCTTGACGGCGTCCTGGAGCTCTTGCTGGACCTCGCTGACCCGGGCCTCGTGCTTCTCACGCGCGGCGCGCTCCTTGGCCGCTCCGTCCTTGGCCTCGGTTAACACCTTCTTCAGGGCCGCCACCTCGGTCGTGGCCCCTAATAAAATTCATGACACTTTAGTCAGCACGAAACATTCATCCATCCTAAATATACACGCAGGTCACTGCATACCTTGGTTGTCCTCCAACTGCTTCTTCATGAGGCCGAGCTCTTCTTCGGCCCGCTCCAGGCTCTGCTTTAGGCCGGAGACCTCCGCAGTATGAGCAGTACAGCCAGCAGGGACGCCTGCTTATTCACATAGACATCTTATGTTAGACTCCTATGAAAATTATTTTTATACTCTGTTCGGCTTTTTTCCGAACACCGAACAGAGCATCAGGGGCTACTGTGTACACTATGATATCTTTTCTACAATTACATTACTTACCTCAAAGCCTTTTAAAAGGCTAGCGCAGGCTTCGGTCAGTCTTTTTTGGCGGACTGAACCTTCTCGTTCACCGTAGCACAATGTTCGTCCACAATGGAAGCGCGTCACAGCGCTTCCAGTAGATTCTCTAGTGCATCTGGTTGGACAGAGGTCGCCAGCAGAACAGGCACACCTCCTCCTTTCGGGGAAGGCTGTTCGCTAGACTAAGGAGCCGTGTAGGTCTCCGGAATGGTATCCGGCCGGGGGCCGAATGGAATTTGGCCCCCATCACCAGTCCCCTCGGGGGCTTTTTCCCCATGTGTCCGGCGGCCGAGGAGTCATCCTTGGGCGCCACCCCGACGATCTCCGGAACCTCCCCACGGTCTGGGAAGGTCCTTTGGGACACCACCTCGTCATCACCCTTGGCCGAGACGGAGTAAGCGGGCGGCGGTGAGATGCTAGCCATCTCCTTTGAATCTAGCGAACCCTCTGTTAAGGATCACGGGGAGCTGTCGCGGGCCGAAATGCGATGGCATAATTTAAACATATTAATATTACAAAACGGAAAGGCCAGACATTTGGACATGCATAAGGTTTTTGGTACTTACGAGGTGGCCCGAGGCTTGGTCTGGGGCATTCGCTCCAGACTACTATCAACATCCCACGCGGAGTTATCCGCAAGGGAGCCCCTCCCCCTCTTGGGCGTCTTTGCCTCCAAATTTGGGGAGGCCCCCCTTATCTTCCTCCCCCCAAGGGGGGAGTCGTTTTATTCCTCCTCCTCATCGTCGTCTTCGGCGGCCGAAGAGTGAGTCTCATCTTCGGACATCACGTCCGAAGTGCCTTTTTAGCGAAGGCCACTCCGGGCCCCCTTGGCCGTTTTCTTGGCCTTCTTCTCCGGAACATCATAAGACGCTGGAAATAGCATCTTTGTCAGAAGTGGGGTTTCTTGGTCTTCGAGCAGCGGGGCCGGATAGTTAATCCGCCTCGCTATGTCGATCCAGGCCTAAAAAATTGATAGGAAGGCTCAGACTCCTTCACAAAATATGCCAGTAAAGGCTATACCTTAAAAACATGTAAGAACTTACCGAATTAGCCTGGTGTTTTAAGCTAAGCCTGCCATCCTCAGTCGTAGGCGGTGGTGTCTCGCCGGCCTTGAAGAGCAATTTCCAGATCTCTTCATGTGTCATGCCGAAGAGCCCTAGCAGCGTCTGGTGCTTGGCCAGATCAAACTTTTACAAATAGCAAGTCCGGCGTTGGCACGGAAGGATCTGGCGAATGAGCATAACCTGGATCAAGTTTGATTCTCTTGGTTATCATGTTCTGGATGCACGTCTGGAGCCTAGTTAGCTCGTTCAAAGAACCCCAGGTTAGACCCTTTTATTGCCAGGAGGTGAGCTGCATCGGAACTCCGGATCAGAATTCGTGGTCCGCCACCCAGTTGGTGTCGCATGGCTCGGTGATGTAGAACCACCCCGACTGCCACCCCTTCGCCATCTCCACAAAGGAGCCATCGGTACATGTGACATTGGGCATCTTTCCCACCATAGCACCTCCGCACTCTGCTTGTTGGCCTCTCACCACCTTCGGCTTTAAATTAAAGGTCTTCAGCCATAGGCCGAAGTGAGGTGGGATACGGAGAAAGGCCTCGCAAACGACTATAAATGCTAAGATGTTGAAGATAAAGTTGGGGGCTACATCATGGAAGTCCATCCCGTAGTAAAACATCAATCCACGGACAAACGATGGAGAGGGAATCCCAGGCCACGGAAGAAATGTGTGAGAAACACAACCCTCTCACGGGGCTCTGGGTTAGGGACGATCTATCCCTTGGTCGGGAGACGGTGAATGATCTCCTTGGCCAGGTATCCGGCCTCTCAGAGCTCCTTGATGTCTTTCTTCTTAATAGAGGAGGCCATCCACTTGCCTCCAGCTCCGGATCCGGACATGATTGGAGTGATTTCTCTGGCGGGGGAAGCTAGAGCTTGGGCGCTGGAGATCAAGAATGGATGGGCAGAGGAAGGAGAAGGCGTGGGTGAATGAGGACGAATCCTTATCCCCTTATAAAGGCCGTGAATGTCAAACGGCTTCCTACTCGCCTTAAAACTCGCCTACTCCCAAGGGCTATGTAAACGGTACGGTTGGGTTACCTACACCCGTATTGGTGATGATCTCGCAATACGGGGACACGACCTCTGCTTTGACAAGACGTGTCGATGGAAACCGCATCTCAAAATGCGGGATGGCAGACAAAACGGTTCGATATAGTGACCGGGCAGACGTATGAAAGGTTGTCAGCAGATTGGACTCGTGGAATATTATATTCTCTCTACGGTTGTGTGTGGTGTGTGTTACCGGTCCAGACATGTTCAATACATCCGAAGACTACCCTGGAGTTCGGAAGGAGGAACCCGCCTTGCAATGCCAAAGACAGATCTACGCACCGGATGCCTTGTCATTGAAGCCAGGTTCAGGGGCTACTGAGGGAGTCCTGGACTAAGGGGTCCTCGGGCGTCCGGCCTGTTAGCCATGGGCCGGACTGATGGGCTGTGAAGATACGAAGACCAAAGACTGCACCCGTGTCTGGACAGGACTCTCCTTGTCGTGGAAGGCAAGCTTGGCGACCAAATATGTAGATTCCTTTCTTTGTAACCGACCTTGTGTAACCCTAGATCCTCCTGGTGTCTATATAAACCGGAGGACTTAGTCCGGAGGAGACACATTATCATAGCCATACAAGCTAGACCTCTAGGGTTTAGCCATTACGATCTCGTGGTAGATCAACTCTTGTAATACTCATATTCATCAAGATCAATCAAGCAAGACGTAGGGTATTACCTCCATAGAGAGGGCCCGAACCTGGGTAAAACATTGTGTCCCCTGTCTCCTGTTACCATCGACCTTAGATGCACAGTTCGTGACACCCTACCCGAGATCCGCTGGTTTTGACACCAACATCCACCCCCTACCTGGCGTGCCAAAGAGGTCGGGGGAAATGACACCTACGGGATCACGAGGAATCCCTTTCGCTACAAAGCCTGTAGGATCCAAAAAATCTGAATCCCTTTCAGTATGCCGCGGGCCTCCTTTTATAGTCAAAAGGGACTGCCACAGTGGCACACAAGAGGTAGAAAGTTGTGCAGTAGTCGAGTCTATCCCCTGGCACCGTAGGACAAACGCATTTAATGCACTGCCGACATGCCCTTCTTGCGTTATCGGGGACGGCAAGGAAGCTTGTCCCAGCTGTCGCCGCCTCACCTGGCTTTGACGCGCGTCTGAACTAATGAGGCGTGTAGTGCCACGCTGGCTGGCTGGCTTCTGAGTTGGTGCGGTGGCAGAGTCTTCATGAAGACCGGCATGCCACCACGCAGGTGCTTGCTGAGTTGGCCTAGAGGCCGCACGTCGCCACGTAGGTGCTCGCCTAGTTGGTGGGCTGGCAGCTGTGTAAGAACGAAGGTGGAGTCTTGGCAGGTGTGGGCCTGGCCGCGGCCCCGCGGATGTCTTCAGCAAGAGTCTTGCCGGGGCCTCGGCAAGGGTCTTGCTGGGGTCCCGGCAAGGGTCTTGTCGTGGTGTCGTGGGCATCCCTGGCAAGGGTCTTGCTGGGGGGTCTCGTGGGTATCCTCAGCAAGGATCTTGCCGAGGATCTTCGTCTTCTGATTCTCATCTAGTCTTGTATGTTCTTGGTCTTCACAAAGATCTACATGCCACAATGGAGGCACCTCCCGAGCTTTGGTTCCAATGTGGTTGAGGGCGTCGGAACTCTTAGGCTCAAGGGTGGCAGCCCTGCTAGCATTGGGAAAGTTGCCCCGGCAAGGGCCTTGCCGGGGGAGTTCACCTCGCCCTTCTGCTCTTTGTGCTTCTCGTCATGAGCACAGCTCTGGTAACCTTGGCTTCTTCTGCCCCGCCAAGTGTGGCCACGGGCGTGGGGCTGCGACTCGCCGCGCATAAGTAAAGGGGTACAAAAAGGGACCCCTAGTTTTGTACACAGACAGGAGCCCCCGGTCCTGGGCCACATATAAGCGCGGGGCATTATTGGGCCAGCCCCAGAACGGTGGGCGGGCGCGTGCGCGGCGGAGTTTTTACTGCAGTAAGTCCCTCGCTCGTTGCGCTTCCCCATGAACCGCATTGAATGCGCGACGCAGGGGTCATGCGTGACGTGGGGGTCATGCTTGGGGCGGTTGCTACACTTATGTGTCACATCGTGGTAAAGAGGCGGCCCGCGCCTTCCCCGTAAAAAGGAAAAACCGTAGGCAGGCTCCTCATTTACCCTCTGTGCCCTTTCCAATCTCAAAACCGTCGTTCCCTTCTTCTTCCTCGGGCGAAAGATTCGAAGCTCTTGCCTCTGCCCGCCACCGCCACGCCCCCATTGCTCTTGATCCTTCGCTCTCTCCCAGCCGCCATGGCACCCAAAACCAGCAAGGGCAAGGGAGCGGCCAAGGACGCCGGGGAGAAGGAGGCGCCGGAGAGCGAGTCGGCAGTGCGGCGGATGCAGCTCGCCTACTTCCCTTCGATGGTCGATGCAGTCCACCTCAAGAACTATTTCTTGCCCCTGTGGGGGAGGAAGACGATGGGGCACCCTGCCACGCGCATCATCCCCACCAATTTCGCCGAGGCCGGCCTAAATTGGTACCCCTTCTTCGTCGATTTCTTCTCCTGCAGGCTCTGCCCCCCTTTCTCTGACTTCTTCAACTACATCATGCACACCTACGGCTTCCATCTTCTGGATCTTACGCCGAATGTCGTGGCGTGCATTGCTCTCTTTGCCCACCTCTGCGAGGGCTTTGCCGGAGTGCTTCCCAACATGGCGCTCTTCCGCCACTACTTCTCCCCTCGCCTCCAACCAGGGGGCGCCATCTCCGGATCCATCTCCTGGATCCTAAGGACCCAGGAGAAGGGCACGTATCCGGAGGGTGCCCAGAAGGAGAGGTGGGAGGAGTGGCGGGGCCGGTGGTGCTGGATCAAGGAGAAGGACCCGCAGGAGTTTTGCCAAGTTCGTCAGAGTCCGCCGACCCGCCGCAGGGATTGGAGCGACCTCGATGCCAACGACGAGAAACTCACGATAGCCTCCACCAGGATCCACCGCCTCACCATGGTCGGGCTCACCGTCTAAATCATCGGGGCTGACTTCACCCGTCGCTGAATCGCCCCCTGCACAACAAGGGGAGGTCGGCTTGGGATTTTTGGAACGCGGCCAACATCATGAGGCTCCGACCTGGCCTGAAGCACAACTTCACGGTGACGGGCTACACCCATTTCTGTCAAAGGTTCGTTCAGCTTGACATGGGCAGCGACGGCAGGGCTGAGAGGACCGGCAGGGCCGTGAAGGCCAGCAAGGCTGTCATGGGGACCCTGTTTTGGTTGCCGGCGGTAGTGGTCCCGCTGAGAAACAACTCTCGCCAGTCCACCATCATCGCCATGATGCCGGACTTTAGCGCACATGGCCTTGACCCGGCCTGGGCCGAGCCGCCAGCGGAGAAGGTGCAGGAGTTCTTCGACACTTTGTTGGAGAGCTATGTCCGTGACAAGCCACTGCTCATCCAAGACACCACCAAGGCAGAGATGGACTACATCACCGCAAGGGTGGAGAAGGCGGCGCTCGCTAGGGAGGCCGGCAGCGTTGGCACTGTAGAGGAGGAGGCCGACGACACCGCGGAGGAGAAGGAGCTCGCCCAGTGGGCGGAGTCTGCCGGGGAGGCCAGCGGCGCCGGTGCCGACGCCCCCCTTGTTGAAGACGTGGGTGACGAGTCGTCC
>NC_041392.1:339515299-339527733 GCF_002162155.2 Triticum dicoccoides
AGCACATCCGGCAGCGGGCCAGCTCTGGTGAGCCAGTCCGGCCCGGCAGGACCACGCTACGGCAGCTGGCCCAGGAGAAGCTCGTGCGCGAGACGATGGCGATGAAGGACGCAATAGCGAAGAGGACATCGACTGCTTACTCCTTGTCCAAGCGGAACCGGACCCCATATCCTTCCCCTTCTCCTTCGGGCAGCACCTTGGAGGCCGAGTTCGACCTCGGATCTTTTAGCCCGGCAAGGAACAGGAAGCTAGTGGAGGAAGAGTAAGTATTTCGCCCCCACATCCACTACAAAAAATACACTTCCGTGATGATACGTGTTTGTCACAGTAGGTCGCCTTTTTGTCATGCATGTACATCCATGACAAATTTATGACAGAATCAAGATAGTCATACCTGTGCTGTCGTAGAAGTGTTCCATGACATTACCAAAATTATCATCACGGAAGTGTCCACTTCCATGACGATAAATCATGTGTCACATAAGTGCTTTCATCAAGGGTGACCGACACGTGGCATCCATCGTAACGAAACACCATTAAGCTATCGGGTCGGGTTTTGGATCCGATAACCCGTTAATAACCCCGACCAATGGGAAATTTCCACGTGTAAAATTCTTATTGGCCGGACGAAACACGTGTCAGCTCGTCAGTGGGTCAGATAGGCGCCTATGATACGTCGACACGTGGCACGGCCCAACAGAGGCCCATTCCTGTGAAAAGGCCGGTCTTTTTGACTTGGTCAAAAGGTGGCGGGCCGGCCCATGGAAAGCCTGTTAATGGCATGTTCTCATATAGCCCATTTACAGCCCGCTAACCCAAGGCCCGTTACGCCCTATCCGAATTAGGCCCAGTAGCGTCATCTGGGCCATCCAATATCATTCCAGCCCATTTTCACTTCTGGCCCATGTATGGCCCATGACGTCTTTCGGCCCATATGAGGCCCTATGTAACTCTTGGCCTATTAACGGCCCGTGGTGAAACTGGCCCGTAATGAACAGTGTATCACTTTACACCAATTAACGGCCCGTGGTGAAACTGGCCCGTAATGAACAGTGTATCACTTTATACCCATTAACGGCCCGTTATTCCGTTGGGCCGTTTCCAGCCCATGTTATCTTTCGGCCTTCTCAAAGCCCATTTATTCTTGGGCTCATTTCCAGCATTCGTTTACTTATGGCCCGTTACTGTCATTTTCTGCTTGTGGGCCAAATTCAGCCCGTGGTTACAGTCGGCCCGTTTGTGGTCCGTTAATACGTTGGGCCATTTTCATAGCATCATCAAATACGGCCTATTAACGATGGCCCGTTACGGTTGGCCCATGAACGGACGATTCCAACTCTAGCCCGTTTACGGCCATAATGCGGCCTGTTATTGGCCCATGTTTGGCCAATCGATCATACGGCCCGTATAAGGCCCATTGATGATACGGCCCGTAGAAGGCCCATTGTTTCTACAGCCCATAGAAGGCCTATAGTTTCTACGGCCCGTAGAAGGCCCACTGTTTCTATGGCCCGTAGGAGGCCCAGTGTCACTACAATAAATATTAGCCCATGGTTATTGTGGCCTAGTTTTAAAAAATAGGTTATTGCAGCCACTAGTTAACCGCGGAAAAAGAACTACAATGACTACAAGCAAACAAATAAACAAGACAACAAGGAAATAAATAAGCAAGGAACTAACGTTAGGCTATCACGGCTATTACACATATTACATCCATTGGGTATCAAAGTTCGCCACCAGTGCAAATATAGGGAACAAAGCAGCATATCATATACACTGGCCGTCAAAATTGGCCACCAGTGCAAATAAACGCGGCAGCAAAACAAGAGCATAACTGAAACAACTTCAGAAGAGCTCAAGAAATGTTATCCTGGGTATCCACCATGCTGGCAATAAGCTTAGCAAGCTGATTAGCTTTGTCATGTTTGGCGCTAAAATCCTCCAACGCTTGCTGTTGCACCAGAAAGTATGCATCTGCATGCTCCAGGGACTTCTGTAGTCCTTCCGCTTCTTGTCGCAGCATAGTTGATCAATGTCTTTCAGCTTGTAGTTGAGACGCAAGAAACTGAACTAATTCAGACAGTGAGTTTGAATATCTTGTGCAAGCGATAGTGGCCAGTAACTCCAACACTAAACCAAGACAGGATGTATCACCATCCTGAACCTTATCTGCATTACTTCCTTTACCGTTGCTTAATAAGGCACTCTTCCCCAATATTCTATCAGCATTCTAAAAGAAGAAACAAGCAGACACATAACAAGTTTAGCATGTACTAGTATATGATACTCATTTCGGTGAACCAGTTCATTAGTAAGGTGGACAGGATTAAACTACCAAGTCTTCTATTGCCAAGTACTAGTACATAATAAAAGCATCAAACAAACATATATCTATGTCCTATGGTAGCAATGGAATCTTAAATTAGAACAGTTGTTCTTCAGGTTTAGGCACTTGTTCTACATGAACAGAGTACAGTAAGACGCAAGAATATAATACTTAAAAATAGAAAATGAGCTCATAGACCTTACCACATTCTTGGTTTGGGACCAGTACAGCACAAGGCATTCCCATTCATCGTCTAGTAAATGTGTCTCAGGAGAACGTAAGGGAATTTGATGAGTTTCTTTGCCGGTGAAGTACGTTTTCTTCACGTAATTCCAATACTGCCACCAAGCATTCTTGAAGATAGCAAAGGTATTAGCATAGGTTACCTCATCCTGAGTTTCCAAATCGGTCCTTCTCTATAGAGAAAAATGGGAAATTTTGCTATATTATAACCATCATGGAGGTAGGATGTATGGGAAGAAGCAAAGTAATTGCCATGAATAACATTACTTACACATAACTCCTGGACAAACACCTGCAACTGCCATTTTCCTTCATCTTCAGTATAATATTTCCAAGATGGGAAGATACGCACATACGATTTAACAACATCAAATGCGATAGATGCTAAACTACGACTAGCTGGTTGTGCTTCCTCCACAGGAATAGGCGTACTAACTGGTCGAGTTGGGGTTCACCATGATAGAACTGGCCCTTTGGGCACTGGAGCTGCCTTACTAACTGCTCTTGTTTGGGAGCTCTGTGGTGGAGATGGTGCTGTGTCAACAGGAACTGGGTTACTATCGGCTGGGGTTGGGGTTAGATTGGGTGAAGCTAGTTCTCTGTCCATCGTAGTAGGGGTACAATCTGCGAGAGTTTGGGTTATGTGTGGTAGGGCTGGTTCTTGTGCATGTACAATCGGGGTGCTATCTCCACCAAGAGGTAGCACTGTTTTATTTGAAGACCGTGTTTTTAGTTTGCTAGATACTGGCATCACCCGCTCCAATTCAAATGGATGATAAACAGGAAACATAGTTGAATGTACAGACATTGTATGAGAGACAGATGCAATAGATAGTGTGGAAAAAAGAGGGCATGAAATAGTTGACATGTATATTGTTTAAATAAAACGGATAGCATGACATAATTTCACATATATGATGTCTATCTAAACTGGATAGCATAGCATAACACAATTCAAAGATATGATGAATAACTAAACAGGATCGCATGACATAATTCAGCTACATGT
The DNA here is from genome assembly GCF_002162155.2 of Triticum dicoccoides. Taxonomy (NCBI): domain Eukaryota; kingdom Viridiplantae; phylum Streptophyta; class Magnoliopsida; order Poales; family Poaceae; genus Triticum; species Triticum dicoccoides. The sequence continues at coordinate 339,518,878 of NC_041392.1, forward strand.
TATCTAAGTAATCAGGATCACCTTCATGTCTATCTAAACAGAGGGCATTCGATATGATGTCTGAACTAAGAACATGCTGTTGAATATTGTATATATGATGCCTAAACTATGCAATGCAAGACACCGTATGCATGATATGAGCAGTATAACCGTGCCACATTAGAGCATACAACTCAGTGGGAGAATAGGACTGGTCATCTGTCTCTGAATCCATCTCTAAGGAGCTATCGGGACCCAACAAGAGATCTGCTTCGACAGGTAGCACTGTCTACTCTGAAGGTCTTGTTTTCACTCCAGATTTTTCCATCTCCCACCCAAATGGCTGATTCACGGGAAGAGTAGTTTAATGTACAAACATTGTCGACAAATGGAAATGTAATGAAGAAAAGGATGGGCAAGATATCATTCAAATATATGACGCCTGGTTAAACAGGATGTCATTGCACATTTCACATATATTATGGCTGGCTAAAAGACATGAGACTGCATAATTCCCATATATGATATAGAAACTAAACAGCTGGCATTACAGAACATGTCTAGACTAAGCAGATGACATATATGATGTCAAAAGTAGGCACTGCAAGGCAACATATGCATGATATGACTAACATCATCATGCCAAGATAGAGAAAACACCTTGGGGGGTAAATAGGAGTGGTCAGCGGCGTCCGAATCCGCCTCAGAACAGATATCTTCCTCTGGATTACAATCTGGAGAGGGGTGGGGAGGGTTTGCCATTGAACCCACCATGGAGCGATGTCTGCATGACATTGTATTGCCATGCAAAACTCTTCTCTTTTTCTCTACATGTTCAGCATGACTGTGTACAGTATCTGACATGCATACGAAAAAAATATGGTGAGATTATGTAAGGAGAGCATGCAGAAATTTAGAGTGATGGTAACAACCAGTGGATCGATGTTTTTCCGTTGAACCAAAATAGCCCTATGGATCGACGTGAATGTATAGTAATAAGTGATGCAACAAGTGTACAACCTCTTTGCCGTAGCCGTGTTGACCTCAGCATCATTGGGTTGGTCGCTGAAGCAGTTGAGGCAGAGGTGACTGTCGGAGGTGTGGAGGAAGATCTGAGGAATCTGTAGACGGCGTCCAGGGCACTGCTCTGTTGTGACGGATCGTTCTGTCGTTGGAGCAGCTCCGGTGAGCCGTAAGACGTCAAGGTTGAAGCAGCACAAGACATACATCGTCAATCTCAAGTGGGATTCTAATAGCATCTCCAATAGATGATGTAAAATGGATGTAAAATTAACATCACCAAAACCACATGACTACAACAAATGAGGTAAAAACTGTTGACTCTGGGCTTAACTATCGAAACTGAAATTTACTATGGAATCTGAATGCTACTGTCGAAACTGAACGCAATGGTAGCAGAGAGGCACTTGACATGTAGTTTAGGGATGGCCTGCAGTTCATCTTCAACATGCACCCCCCTGAGCCGCCAGCCACCACCGGCCGAACCGCTGGCCCCAGCGCCGCCTCGCCGCCCCGAAACAACTCGCCACTGCCGCCCCAGCCAGCCCTCTAGGCCCCCCGCTCCCCACCCTGAACCCTAAGATAGATAGTCGGGTACCTCCCCGGCAAGCCCCCGTCCCCGCTGCGGGTGGTTCTTCCTTAACTCCGGTGAGCCCCCCAACCCCTGAAAATCGACTGACCCAAAAGTCGATTCAGTCGACTGAAGTGTGGCTTAATCGGAGCAGAGCAGCAGCACGAGTAAGGGGGAGAGCAGCAGCAGCTGCGCGAGCGAGCAATCGAGCGAGAGCCAGAGAAGCAGCAGCAGCAGATCCGGCTGGTATGGCCGCTGCCACCGAAGGGGCCTGGCACTGGGGGAGAGCCACCGTGGAGATGTCGCCCGCGGCACCGGCTTCAAGGTAGCCACTCCATGGGGGTGCGGGATGGAGCACCGTTGGCGCCGGGAGGTGGAGTTAAGGAGAAGGTGCGATGCGATGAGTGTACAACCTCTTTGGCAGCGCTGAGTAGGCCTCAGCTTCGTCCAAGGAGTCGGTGAGGATGCTGCGGTTCCGGTGGAGCAGGTTAAGGCGGCGCTGTGGGGATGGAGCAGCCGCGATAGATGAGGCGATCGTCGGAGTAGCTCCTTGGAGGTGGAGGACGGGGCGGCTGAACCGGCGGGATGGTGAGATGGACGACAAATCCTTATCCGGGGAGGTGGACGAGGGACGTCGAGTTGTTGTGGTGGACGACGTCGTCGGGGAAGAGGCTCCGGCTGGGCGGCGGTGATGTGGCGGACGGAGGAGGGTGGGGTTTCGCGGCTGGAGCGGAGAGGTTATGGCGGCTTGGGATTTCGAATGGCGAAAAGGGGGCGATGGGAGGGGGTGAAGCATTACCTAGGAACGCGCTTGTCCAAAATGTAGGGTGTGTTACAAAAGTACCCCCCACCGATTTGAACTAGCGGCCCTTTCGGCTCAGGGTTAGAAGGGGGATTTCGCGTGTCAGGATTTGGCAGCTGGAGGGAGTTTTAGCGCGCGTTGTAATTTCGGGATAGCAAGGTGTGGGTTGTGAAGGCGCCAGTTTTGGGAGCACGATATCTGAATTTTCGGGATATAACAAGACGTGGGTTGAATTTTAGGGACAAGCCTAACGTGTAGTAATATTGTACTTGTACGTACCAAATCAATTCACACTTCCCTTAACCAAAAAGAAAACGAAAAAAATAAAACTATTCACACCACACAAAGAGAGAGTCTTGCCCCATTTTACTATACAAATGCTATTCAAAGCTACTCCCTCCTTCCATCTATATAGGGCCTAATGCGTTTTTCGATGCTAACTTTGACCAAATATTAGAGCAATGATATATGACATGCAACTTACACAAAGCACACCGTTAAATTCATCTGTGAAAGGTTCTTTCAATGATATAATTTTCACATTGTGCATATCATGTACTATTAATCTTGTCAATAGTCAAAGGCGGTCTTAAAAATCTCATTACGCTCTATATAGATGGAAGGAGAGAGTATGAATCCATGTTATGTCCGATTAAATTTTTTCGCTTGCTGTATAATGCATGTAACCTACTCATACCAACATTTTAGTGCATTCCAAATGTCTATACTACCGCTGCAATTCGAACTAATTTGAATTCATTTCTCTATTTCAATAAGAATCTACAATCATGATTGTTGCCAACTTCAACCATCATAGTTTCCTTGCTATCTGCCAGAGATAAATCAGACGGCCTATAATGCAGGATGGCAGGCACACCATCATCAACAACTCCGTTTTTATAAGAGTAGAGATAAAGCATATTAAATGTAGTATACCATGTTCATAACCACACCATGTGTATCACCGTTATATATATTCACACATCCGTCGGTTTGAAACACTATGATAAATTCTTCAAATATCTGAATTCGCTTTTTATAATGAAGTATATATGATCTCTATTCGTCTTTTACACCCACACAACCCTCTTATCTTTGTAGCTAGCGCTAACTTTCTCTTGTGCATGCACACGCCCGCATCCATCTCACCCTCCCTCAGGATTCTCTAGCTCCATCGCACAAATTCGTCTTTTCACTTTAGGTCGTTCACCCACGGTGTGTGTAGGCCCCCCAGCTCCTTCCTTACGGCACACATCGATCGATATGCCTCTCTAGCCGGGTGTGCCTAGCACAAACACAAGCTTCCCCTCTTCTCTTGTCACCATCCATGCCTCACTCCCACCACTCTTTTCATCGTTCTCGTACTCGCACACTCCTACCCCTCGATATAGTATGCCTCTCGTACCACCTCCTACATGCATCCCTCTCTCTCTATCCTTCTCCTCGTGCCTCATTTGCTTCTAACACACACATGCATGTATACCAATCAATCTCCCAACATATACCTAGATCAACTTTAACTACCCCCCCCCATCGATCGACGTACCTCACAAGTTATGTATCTCCTTTCTCTTACAAAGGGTGATCGATCTTCCTATGTAGTTACGTCTCCTTACCACAGCCACATCGTCCCCCCTCATCATGCGTGCATGCCTCCTGACCCGTCTCTCACACGCACATGCACAGACAACAAGCAGCCATCTCCTCTCTTATTGATATTGCGGGCGTGCCCTCTGTTTGTCTAGCAAGCCTATCCCACCATTTGTTAGAAGCAACTCCACTACCACCCCCTCCAACACTCTAGCTCTGTCTCTCTCCAAACCTTATTCATCTCCTGCACATATGCATGGATGCCGATCGATCTCCCTTAATACATGAGGCAGATCGATCTCCTTAATACAGGAGGTAGGCCTCTCTCCTCCTCCACAGATATACCAGCCATTGTACCTCTATAGTTAATTAGGCCTCCCTCTTCCCCCACCACACACCGATAGTCGAGCGATGCAGGTAGGTATCCATGCCACAGAGACAAACTGCACATGCCCCATCTCATGTTCTAGTAGGCCAGCCACTCTATATCTTTGACGTGGCCACACACAAATTCGATGGCACTCTTTATCGATCGCGCGCGCGCACACACACACACATCATCCCTCTCTTCGATTCTATGGACACCTCAAGCCGATGATACCTCCACTCTCTTCTCGTGGATCGCCCCCTCTATATATATGTTATATCCAGGACTCTATTTCACACACATTGCATATGTTAAAAAAATTTATTGACCCCCCCCCCCACAAAAAAAACTCTCAAGAACCCACACACTATATCTCTGTAGGTTTGTATCCTTCTCACACAACCCCACGTAGGTGGTGTACGTATACAAGAAGAGAATAGGTGCACCATGCACGTACTCACGCTTTGTGCCCAGCCACATCCGCGCGGGTACACGGTGGAGCTCATTTCTCCGCAGAAGCTGAATTTGTTTTTGAAACATCAAGTGGCCAGAGACTCGAAAACTTATTTGCCAATTAGTGACTTGTCAGGGCGGTGGATTTTAGCTTGTACGATAATGCTGCATCCACCTAAAGTAACAAAAGTTCTTATGTAAACTTCCTAGTAATTCCCTCTTCGTAGGTGCAGCATTACTCCTAACATTTGTAATAACAGTTTGAAACTTGTAATATTGCCGTGTCCTATTCCTGCGTTTTCAAAATCCTGCGAATCAAATAGGTCCTAAGTTGGTGATGATGTTGTGCCTCCCATCTTTCACCAATAGCCGTCGGATCTAGATCTGACGCATACAAACCAAGCTTCTCCATTCTTGCAAAAAGATGCCCGCATTTGTTCCCTATTTACAAACAACTCCTTGTCTCTCACAATCTAGTAGTAGAAGACCATGGAAAAATCTGGCGCGATGGCCGCTGCCGGAGCCGTCCACCCCCAATCTTGGTGTTCCGTGCAATGCACGGGCATCTACGCACAGGAAATTATGTCGAACATGGGCTAGTTGTAAGCAGGCTAGCTCTACAGCCATGATGATAGTGACTGCAGATGGTGAGGCTGACTATGGTATGCCGAACACGGCGCCTATACTCAGGTGTCATCTCTGGCGCAGGGTCTTGTCACTTCACTGCGAGGAGCAGCACGTAATAATTTTACCAATGGGTAGTACAGTGCTAGTACTCCTACTACTACATTGGTAGTACTACTACTAGTACTAGTAGCACCACCGTCTGGATTTAGGAGTACTACCGCGTCCACCGGCACCGAGGAACGTCTCCAGGTAGTATTGCTTGAGGCCGCCAGGGCGAGGGGCCGCGTGGACTACAGCTTCGTCTCCTTGTTCGATGAGGTCCTTGTCGGTTTCCTCGGCAAGTTCACCGTCATCAAGAAGCTTGCGGACGACTTTGACGTAAGCCTCCAGCCGACGCGCCTAGGCTCTGCGATGCCCGCCACCCTCAACGGTCACTATGGTAACAACCTCTTCGACGCACTGGTGGCCCTGCGACTGCCCGCCGTCGCGCCGGAGAATGTCCACCTCAAGGTCGCGCTCGCCGCGCAGCGCCTGGCGCAGCAAGACACCATCGACATAATCACCCACATCTACGCGCAAATCATGCACAAGGACTACTACATGCAAGAGGAGGACGATAGGACGCTGGCCTTCTTGGAGCACAGGGCAACCTTGGACGGCACTGTTCAGAAGCACATTGAGCTCGCCGCCGACGCCGCTGCTCCTCACACGTCGGTTGGTGACCCGGCGCACTAGGGCGTGAGGATGTTGTTGAACGTTGATGGATCTGTATGTATTTTTATCTTTCCGTCAAATCCATGTAGTAGTATATGATACTACAGTAATTATCTTACCTTTTGCATCAACTTCATAATTTTCGTACGTACTCCAAGCATGAACGGCGCCAGAACCAAACTTCTCATTACTCTAGGCAAAATCGTTATTTTCTATCTATCGGTCGCGCCATGGAGCAGAACCAAATTTTACAAGTTACGAGTTCCAAAGGAAAAGCCCGCCGTGTTCGCGTCGCACCCCCACACGGTTGGTCCGGCACGCCGCTCAAGCGGGAATGCGTGCGGTGTTGCATTTTCACTTACAAGTGGGACTGCAGTTGAGCAAACCGACTATCGGCAAACCCCCACCCCGCCCACCGCGCGATGGCTGAGAAAACAGGAAGGAGAAGAGATGGTTGTAGCATGGACTCCAAGAAAATTGGTGTCGGATGGGACTCGTGTGGGTGGCGTGTGCCGTACTGCTAGACGTGAATGCTACTGAGTTATGGCCCATGCCACCCTACTATATCGAGCCTATATCGAGGTACGTAGAACAAATTTCTTGCAGTCTGTGCTCAACCCTCCTCTATCTCTTTTCTCAGCCAGCCAGCGGACGCGGAGCCCATCGTCTGTTTGCTCACATGCGGCCCCACATGTCAGTGAAAATGCAAGAGGACCCACTGAACCTGCACATCTTTCACCTCGACGTGCTGGTGATGAAAAACAAATCCAATAAAGATCTTCGGTGGCCGCTTTTGGAGTTACTCAAGAGTAGTAAGATTCTATTTACAGTTTAACCCAAGATGCACATCTCGTGGCTTCAACTACCACTCTATTTTCTTTCATGACACGACCTGGATGCTGGATGTCCCACGTGTCGGCAAAAGGAGGAAGAACCCGACCAAATCTTCGGTTCTGCTCTCGGATGAGATTAGTGCACTTGTTGATACTCCTACTAGAATAGAGGCTAGACATGAGACTAGATGCGAGGAAGCAACGTCTACTTCTTTACACTCGAAGAAGAAAGAAGCACGCAAGATTGAGCCTCCTCAGATCAACAATTAATGCATCGAGAAGGCACTAATCCAACTTACAGGAGTAGTAAATGTATTCTTGTGGTTCTTGTTTTCTTTGGTCTTGCTTTTCTAGTCAAAATTATCGTTGGAGTTTGTGCAAAACAGAGGTCTGATTGGGGTCGTGCATTGGAGTTGGCCTTACAAGTGGGACCGCAGTTAAGGAAACCGACTATCGGCAAACCCCCACCTCGCCCGCCGCGTGATGGCTGAAGTTAGAGAAATGACAAGGTTGAAGAAATTGCTCTAGCACGGACTCCAAGAAATAATATGGTGTCAGATGGATGTCGTGGTGGTGGTGTGTGTCATACTCCTGGACGTGAATGCTTGTTCTGGCCCATGCCACCCTACTACTCCTACTACTTACTCCTATAGTATATAGTATACTAGTATCGAGGATTCGAGGTGCTGGTTACGTACAACGAACACATTAACATATGGCTACAGTAAAAACACCCGCCCGACGCGCGAAGCATGTGAAGCTAGTAAAAATTTAGAGAAGCGACTCGAAAGCCATTCATAAATTTAGTAAGTTTATCACAGGCATATCATTATAAATACTAAAGTTTTCACCACACAACAAATAACAAGCGATGAAATGAACTTTAACTCAACCATTCCGCGGAGTTGGAAACGCTTGCTTTGAACCACAAGTGATTCTCTGGGACGGGCCATCTGTTGTCGATCTGGAGACCAATGCAGGACCGATCATCCAGGCTGAAGCGGCCAACTATATCAGTATGAGGGTAGGGAACCACCCAAATGTCCGAGGTATAGATACAGTTGCTTCTCATAAATGTGTCAACAGCAGTTGGATCGCCTTTCACCATCATCGGATAGTTTTGTCCAAGGAAGAGCGAGTTTTCTCCAAGACTATCAATTCTGTGTCAGGGAGAAGGAGTTGGCGCTAGCACACTAGTATCCATCCCGAATACCATGCAACGGGTGTTGGAATAGGTCCGGAGAGTGCGACCATGGGAGACACCTGCTTCCTTAGCAGTAACATCATCAGTGGCTGTATACACACAAGAAGAGGTGATCCATTGGAATTAGTTGCCAGGCGCCACAGAGTATATCGGTGCTGCTCATCCTCATGCTCGTGATCATCACCATTGTCATCTCCCCCTTGGTTATAAAATTTTTCAAGTATAGGTGGTGGGATGTTCACAGGACCTTGGAAACACAGCCTCACCGCCCCCTACTACTCCCACCGCTGGCCAGGCCATCCCTCTACTCACCCACACCCCATGTTATTCTGCAGCGACGGCAGCCTCACACCGCAGCGAACCAGTGAACCCTCATACTCCTCTACTCGTGGGCATCCACTGCTGCGTCTTCCCCGGCTCCGCGTCGTCCCCTTCCTAGGCCTCGTCGTCGTCCACCGCCCTGGTGCTCTCGGCGCGGCGTGGTCAACGTGGTAAAGGAATGGCTTCCATCGGATGTGGACTGTAAGTGGAGAGGCTGACAGCTGGGTCACGGCCGCAGCAAGGAAGTGCCTCCTTATTACGTGCAAAATAATTATTCCTCCACCTGACAGCGGGGACCCACCGGATGGGCCACCAGTATTTTGCGAAAAAAATCGTTTCCCCTGACTGCTGGGACCCACCAGACAGGCCATCGTA
>NC_041392.1:339528148-339530945 GCF_002162155.2 Triticum dicoccoides
TGTCAGCTCGGACCCACCGGAAGTGCCTCCTTATTACGCACAAAAAAATGAATACTCCCCCGGCTAGCTGGGACCCACCTTGCTGGGAGGCTGACTTGTGGGCCTACTAAGTTGACGGGGACGAAGGGCTTTGTCAACTTAGTCAATATGAACGATTCTAGCTCCAGTGACCGTACGATGTCCATCCAATGGCCGTAGTGCTTCTTCAACCTCTGGTCTTCTTGCTCCAGCCTCCCAAAGAAGCGCCGGTCATGTCGCATGGTCCTGCCTCCCGTGGCCGGCTGTGCTGCCGCAGAGGCCTCACCGCCCCCTACTATTCCCACCGCTGGCCAGGCCCTGCGGCGACGGCAGCCTCACACCGTAGCCGAACCAGTGAACCCTCGTAGTCCTCTCTGTGCGGGCTTCAACTGTCGCGTCGTCCCCTTCCTAGGCCTCACCGTCATCCACCACCGTGGTGCTCTCCGCGCGGCGTGGTCAATGTGGTCAAGGAACGACTTCCATCGGAAGAGTAATGTACGTGGAGAGGCTGACAGCTGGGTCCACGGCCACAGCCCAGTTTTTTTGTGATTTGCCAAGTAAGTCGCTTTGTCAGGCCTGTTGGGATGCAAATCTTATAGACGAGGAGAGCTTTCATTCGGCTGGCCGAGAAAATGGCCCATCAGTAATGAGAAATGGGTTGTACAATTTTTAAACACATCAAACCGGCAATTAGTTTCAAATATCTTTTTTTTCATTTCAAGATTTTAAATTATATTAATTTTTATGCGTGGAGAATTTGTTGGATTTTATATTGATATACATTTATTTTTAAAATCAGTTTGAATGTGAGTCGAAATTTCAGGATTAAAAACAGTTCGGACCGCACCGAAATATGCAAAATTTCATATAATTTTTTAACTGTTGCCACAATATGGGCTGTAATGCTAACAAAAAGAATATGGGCTCCAAAAAAACCTTAAGAATTAGCAAATGGGATGTAAATTATTGGAAATAATGGCAGATGGGTTGTATGCTATTTTCCACAGATTCGAGGCTTTCGTAAAAAAAAGGTTGACGCACAAGCACTGACTGTTGGATGTCCATCCAACGGCCGTCGTGCTTCTTCAATCTCTGCTCTTCCTGCTCCAGCCGCTCAAACAAGCGTCGGCGGGACTGCCTGCTCCCTCCTCCTCACGGCCGGCTGTGCTGCCACGCAGGCCTCATTGCCGGACCGTACTCCCATCGCTGGCCTAGCCATCCCTCTACTCACCCACACCTGCTATTATTCTCCGGCAACGGCAGACGAACCAGTAAACCCTCGTACAGTCGTACTCCCCTCCGCGTGGGAAACAACTGCCGAGTCTTCCCTGCCTCCGTGTCGTCCCCTTCCTAGGCCTCACCATCGTCCACCGCCCTGGTGCTCTCGGCGCGGCGTAGTCAACGTGGTCAAGGAATGACTTCCATCGGACGTGGACTGTATGTGGAGAGGCTGACAGCTGGGTCCACGGCCGTAGCAAGGAAGTGCCTCCTTATTACGCGGAAAATAATGATTCCTCCACCTGGCAGCTGGGACCCACTGGACGGGCCACTGTATTTCGCGAAAAAAACGTTTCCCCCTGACTGCTGGGACCCACCAGCTACATCTTCGCACGCAAGGAAGTGCGTCCGGGCAAAAAAATGATTCGCCCCCTGACTGCTAATTCCCACCACCTACATCTTCGCAGGCAAGGAAGTGTCTGACAGTCGGGACCCACTTGGTCGAAGCGTACATAGCGTTGTCATTCTGGTCGCGAACGTGTACGTACATACTGGTCGGTGTAGAGGCGTGCACGTGTCGTAGTAGAGGCGCGCACGTAGCATGTACACGTACGTACATCGTCCAGGGTGCAAGAAAGAAAATACGACCACGTATGTGTACATACGGGCGGGGTCTCGAACGCCTACTCGCGCATACGTATGGCGAGGGCTCATGTACATGGCTGGATCGGAACGGAGAAACAGCGTCGTCGTCGTGTTCATGGGGAGGCAACGGAATGCGTCGTGTTCATGGGGAGGCAATAGAATGCGTGTTCATGGGGAGGCAACGGAATGCGTCGTGTTCATCGGGAGGCAACGGAATGCGTGGGAGCCAACCGGCTGGGTCGGAACGGAATGCGTGGTCGTGTTCATCAGGAGGGCTTGGACGGAACAGGCGATGGAAACGAGGCCTGGCGTACCGCACAACGGAGGAAACGTACCTCCTACGTTCGGAACGGGGTCCTGTTGATCGGGAGGGGTCTGGCGTACCGCAAAACGGAGGAAACGGACCTCCTACGGTCGAAACGGGGGTCCTGTTCATCGGGAGGGGTGTGGCGTACCGCAAAACGGAGGAAACGGACTTGTGTTGGAGCGCTACGGTCGAAACGGGGGTCCTGTTCATCAGGAGGGGTGTGGCGTACCGCAAAACGTCACTCCACGAGATACTGTTCATCTCCACCGTCGACCCCCTCCAGCCTCCGTGAGCTACTGTTCATCCACCGTCGACCTCCTCCGGCCTCCACCTGCGACTGTTCATCCATGGGCTCCTGTTCATCCAGCCTCCACCGCGCGCTACTCCACCGGCTACTGTTCAACCAGCCCTCTTCACGGGCTCCTGTTCAACCACCTCTCCACGGGCTACTGTTCATCTTGCCCACCACCGTCTACTATTCATCCTGCCCTCCACGGGGTGGTCCTGTTCATCCAGCCCTCCACGGGGTCCTGTTCATCCAGCCCCAACCGGCTCGATCGATCGGGGTCATGTTCATCCAGAGGCAACACCACGGGGTCCTGTTCATCC
>NC_041392.1:339531240-339548939 GCF_002162155.2 Triticum dicoccoides
GTTCATCCAGAGGCAGCATCGGTCGGCTTCAGTTAGCAGCAGTAGCGAAGGAATCGCTCGATCGGGTTCAGTTAACAGCCATCGATGGATCGCTCAGGTTCAGTAACGCATAGCCTGCAGTGCAATCGCTCGGGTTCAGTTAGAGCCCAACGCCTTGCTCGGGTTCAGGTAGAGCCAACGCCTCGCACACACGCGCGTATGTGTACGAGAGAAGCGCACATCGCTCGGCCCTCGAGCTCCCACCGCAACCGGGAACTCCCTGAAATTTTCCTCGCCCTCGCTTCTACCACCGTTTTTTCCAGCATGGACGGCCCAAAGAATGTCATGCAGCTGCGTCTCCGGCCCGCCCAGGACGAAAAGCCCATTTTCTGTCATGATTTTTTGTCATAGAAGCAGGAGCCCACCACATCTATGATGATACTGGGTTTTGTCACAATTATCGTCATAGAAGTGTCATATGTATGACAGAAAAAAAATCGTTCGGCCCAAAATGTCACGGATGTGTCTTTTTTTTGTAGTGATCATCTCCTGACTTTAATCTTGTGTTATCCTCTTTTGATTTTATGTTATCTTCGTAGGGACTTGGAGACACTGGCCCAGAGGGTGACGAAGAAGGCCAAGGCCTCGACGGGTGACAAGCCCCCGGCGGGTACTTCGTGTACGCTGTTGCTGGTGGAGAGCAGCCCGGACAGCAGCCCCCGCTTCAGCCCCCAGCGTAAGCTCATCACTCACTCCTCCACTAATGATCATTGGGGTGTGAATCCGTGATGCTGACCTTGCCAGGTTTGCAGGAGAAAAACGGCAGCAGGAGGAGCCGCCGAGGGCCACCCGCAACACGCCACCCCCTCGACTACATCGCCCCGAGGGGTGTCCCCGGCAAGGGAATCCACCACCGAGCGCACGCATATGGAGGAGGAGGAAGCGAACTTGGGTGCCGGGGGATCTGCCCTAGCAACGAATGCTGGCGGGGAGGGTGCCACTTCTTCCTAGCACGGTGTGGGTAAGTCGTTTGTTTCCCATCCCTGTTCTTTCTTCTTATTTTTGAACATCGACCTTGGCTCCTCCTCATTCCCCTTCTTGGTATCCAGACCCTTCCTCGGTGGACCGGGAGGACATTGACAATGTCATCGAGGAGGTCGCCAGGGATGCCAAGGCCGAGGCCGACAAGATCGCTGTCGGATCACGGGTTCCGGCAAACCCTCAAGGTTTGAACACTAGGGTGTGCGCGAAGGTTTTCTCCCTATCGATCCATGCCCTAGCTCTCTATGATCTCGCGGACAAACTCGACGAACTCACAACACAGAAAGACACAAGATTTATACTGGTCGGGCCACCGTTGTGGTGTAATACCCTACTCCAGTGTGGTGGTGGTGGATTGCCTCTTGGGCTGATGATGAACAGTACAAGGGGAAGAACAGCCTCCTGAGGTTGAGGTGTTCTTGTGCTTTTTTAACTTGTGTGGGTGAGATGATCTTGGATGCGCTCTCGATTTGTGATGAGGTCGATCAGATCGTCCCCTCTATTGTGGTTGCTAGTTCTACTTATATAGGCCCTGGTCCTCTCCCCAAATATTGAGCGGGAAGAGAGCCAACAACGGCCAATTTGAAAGGGGACAGCTAGTACAGCTTATCCTATCAAAAGTGGTCATCGCCTACCAAAGGCTCTGGTGGTGACGCCGTCTTGGGCTCCATGGTGACCTCCGTCTTGCTGTCTGCTAGTCTTGGTCTCGTTGCACCAATATGGAAACCTTTGCTTGATGCCTCGGTACTCCGCGCCCCCGCTTGCCCCCTTGGCAGCAAGAGGAAGCAAGGATACTGTGCGCGCTGGCGCCCGCCTGGCCTTGATCGTCATGGCTCACGTCATGAGGACCTCACGAGGTTTGCCTTCCCTTGATCTCTTCGCCCCTCGCGAGCTTGCCTGGCGAGGCCGCTCCTGAGGAGGTCTTGCATCGTCCGCCTCGCGAGGCTTGGCCCCTCGTGAGGGTCTTGAATGCCTTGTCGATGATGATGGTCCATACAGACCTGCCAGCCCAGCCATGTCGTGGGCCGCATGCATGCAAGTCTGGGGACCCCCGTTCCCAGAACGCCGACAGTAGCCCCGGGGCCCAAGGCGTGCTCGGTCTTGGCTTCAGGGCGACGCCAAAGGTCAAGCGCGGAGCGCCGTGGGCCCCAAAAGCCTGTGGCCTCGGTTGACGCATGGCAGTTGATTGGACGTGGGCGTCTCTGCTTCCCCATGCTGCCTTGGCAACTGCCCAACTTGACAAGTCCCTGCGACATGCAAGGAAAACCATCATTACGTGTGATCGTGGGGGGCGCTGGTTGGCCTTCACCTGCTATAAATGAGAAAGGGGGGCGAAGCCCCCGTCCCCCACTTCTTCCCATTCCGTCTGCTTCTTCCTCCTCTGCTCCACCACCGACTCCAATAGCGCTATCAAAGAGGTTCTCCACCGCGGAGAAAGGAAAGGCCCATCGCGAGGGGCCCGGCTCCTTGGTGCCTAAGCGGGGACGCGGCCGTCCCCGCAAGCTCACACGACTCCCGCCGTGGCCCCCCACTCCCGGGGTGGCGCCACTGCGTGTGGCAGGGGTCGCTCCGGTCAGGGCAACCCCGTCGATGAGGGGAGATGTGCTGTGGTTGCGCAGCCTCCCCGACCACGCTTCCACTCGGCAGAGGTGCTGCCGGAGTTCGTTGTCTGGTTGGTGGATCCGGCCGGCAACTGGCTCCAGCTTCCGCACTTCTTCGCCGACGAGCTGTCGGCCCCTGGTCCAGGCGGGCTCTGGCTACAAGCGGACGGCTGCGGTAGCAGGGCTTCCTGGGTCACGGTTGAAGTCTCCGCATTGGGCAACATAGCTATGGCCCGCGGTTGGCAGACGTTCGCCCGTGCGCGCAGCCTGGGCAAGCGGTGCACCCTCTATTTCAAGTATGACGGTGATGCGACCCTCTACGTGAGGGTGTTTGGGGAAGGTGGGCGCCGCACCGGGTGCTGCCCCGAGACGAACGACGACGAGGAGGTGCTTGGTCTCGGCGATGGCCACGACGAGGGCGAGCCCGCTGGCCACGCCTCGTCCAGCTACGGTGGCTCTTCTCTTGGTGAAAGCTCCAGCAGCGGCTATGACGAGCCACTGTGCTCGCTTCGAAGGTGGGAGCGGGTCGTCCCATCGTCGCACCTCTGTGAAGCGCGAGGAGGGATCTGGCTAACCTCAGGACGTCGCTGGAGGCATGCCCCCGCGGTTCACTGCAACACCGCTTTTTTCTTTGTTCCTCTTTTCTTTCTTGCATCAAAATGAAACCAGTATGGGCTCTGAGGGGCATGTATCGAACTGTGATTCCTCAATCATTATGCTATGCTTGTTATTTCTGTGTTGTGTCGTTTATTTTGTGCGGGGATAACTTAGCCTGGCGCGTTCAGGGCAGCCTCTTCTTCATGAGGCACTTGTTTCCTCATGCCCGTCCTGGCTTAGTGGTTGCTCAGGAACTGCAAAAAATTTGTTAGGAAGCTCGCTAAGAGACTTATTGTTCACCCGAGCCTTGACCCAGCACTTCATATCGCGGTACCTGGGGGGGCACGTATTAGGAGAGATGTGCCGGTTTGTGGGCTCAAATGAGGGTGCCTTGCGAGAAAGCAGACCGAAGGCAGAGAGAAGGACAAACACTGGAGGAAGAGACCCTTGCGAAGGCGCCTGCTAGCCCCCTCGCGAGGTATGTAAGAGAGAGAACGCAAGCGAACTGGATTCAGAAAAGGTGGCAAAAGGCGATGGAACCAAATCAGCAAGGAACACCAGAAGCTATCTTCGATTAAGAGAAGGTGAGCCAACTATGGAAAGCAAATGAAAAGCTGCGTCCGGCACCTAGTATAGTCTTCATGTCTTCTCACTAGCGCGGAGCTAAGTGCTGCCACTAGGTGTGGGAGGGAATCCCGATGCCCGAGGGCGGCTCTCCTGAGACTCCGAGGCGTGTACAACCCCACTCATTATTACGTGAGAGTGTCATGGGCGGCGATTCTTCACGGGCACTGGGCCTTTCTTCACAGGCACTAGGCCTTGCTTCACAGGCACCGGGCCTTGCTTCACAGGCACTGGGCCTTGCTTCACAGGCACTGGGCCTTGCTTCATGGGTAGAACTTCCGGAGGTGCTAGATGTTCCAGGCATTCTGGATGGGCACCCCGTCCTACATCTCCAGGCGCGCGGTGCCAGCCTGGAGATATGGATGACCCTGAACGGGCCCTCCCACATGGGTGAGAGCTTGTGCAACTCTTCCCTGGGGAGGACCCGCCTCAGGACGAGGTCGCCTGCCTCGAGCGTCCTGGAGCGGATGCTGCGGCAATGATACTGTCGCAGCGCCTGCTGGTACCTTGCCGCCCTCAGTGCAGCTTCGCGGCGTCGTTCCTCCCCCAGTACGAGGTCCATCCCCCGCGTGGCGTCCTACTGCGTTTCATCAAACGCCAGAACCCGTGGGGAGTGATGCTTGACCTCATGAGGGTGGACTGCTTCGGCTCCGTAGACAGGGAAGAATGGGGTCTCGCCTGTCGGCTTAGTGGCGGTGGTGCGGATGGACCACAACACGGACTGGAGCTCGCCGTGCCAGCCCCTGCCGCAGGCCTCGAGCTTCTTCTTGAAGGTCCTGGTCTTGAGTCCTCTCAGGACCTCCACGTTGGCGCATTCAGCCTGGCCATTGCTCCTGGGGTGCGCTACCGAAGCATAGCAGATCTTTGTTCCAAGGTTAGCACAGTATGTTTTGAAGAGGTTACTGGTCAACTACGAGCCATTGTCGGTTATGATGCGGTTGGGGACCCCGAGATGGCTCACGAAGCCCTTGATGAACTTAACCGCGGAACCAGCTGGGATGGTGCGGACAGCTTCAACTTCCGCCCACTTGGTGAACTTTTCAATGGCGACGTAGAGGTAGCGGTAGCCCCCCCTGGCGCTCGAGGGAATGGTCCCAAGATATCCAGCCCCCGGACCGCGAATGGCCATGTGAGCGGTATAGTCTAGAGGCCCTGAGCTGGCTGATGGATCTGCTTGGCGTGGAACTGGCAAGCTTCACAGGACTTCACCAGCTCAGCTACGTCGTTGAGCGTCGTGGGCCAATAGAATCCACTATGGAACACCATGCCGACGAGAGTCTGTGATGATGAGTGGTGTCCGTAGTCCCCGCTGTGTATGTCAATCAGCAACTCCTTCCCCTGGTCCCTGGAAATGCAACACAACTAAACATCATTTGGTCGCTTCCTGTACAACTCACCGTCCTGGATGCAGTATGCCGTGGCTTGCCGGGCCACGCGCTCTGCGTCCTCTTCCTTCTCCGGTAGTGCCCCTTGCATCAGATATTCCTTGAATTCCCTGGTCCAACATCCCTCTTGAGGCTCGAGCGCCAGAGCAAGCGAGCTCCTGAGGTTGGGCCACAAGTTGGGGCTCCCGTGGCAGGCGGTTGTGGGAGCTCCTCCCGAGGCCGTGCCGTGGTTGAAAGTGGTGGCGTCACTGACGGCTTGAAGAGCCGCTCCTCGAAGACGCCAGGCTCTTGGGGCTGCCGCTTGGATGCCCTCCTGGCGATGTCGTCGGCTTCCTTGTTGGTGCCATGGGGCACATGCTGCACCTCCAGGCCTAGGAACTGCTTTTCCATATTACGTACTCCCGTGAGGTACGCCTCCATGTGCTCGTCCTTTGGCTCGGAGAAGTTGACGAGGAGCTGCAAGTCGCCCCTAATGGTGAGGCGCTTCACCCCTAGAGCTGTCGCGGCCTTCAGGCCAGCTATGAGCCCTTCGTATTCTGTGATGTTGTTGGAGAGCTTCTCGACCTGCTGAAAGCAGAGCTGCACAGCGTAGTAGAGCTTGTCCTACGTGGGTGAGATGAGTACTGCTCCAGCCCCCCACGCCCTAGTGTGCGAAGGCACCATCAAAATACATGACCCATCCATTTGGCGCCTCACTTCCTATCGAGGTGGACCGGTCCTCGCCTGCTTCCAGCGTCGGGGCATTCGTCCATTCCACCACGAAGTCAGCAAGTGCGGCTCCCTTGATGACCTTGGTGGTGCTGAACTCCAACTTGAATGCCTGCAGCTTGATGTTCCACTCGGCGACCCTTCCGGCAGAGTTGGGGCTCCTGAGCACCCTCTCCAACGGGTAGGCCGAGACGACTTTGATGGGGTGGCCCTGGAAGTAGTGCCACAACTTGCGTGAGGCCACTAGGAGCGCGAGTAGGAGCTTCTGAGGCATGGGATAGCGTGCCCTCGCGTCCTGCAACATCGTGCTGACGAAGTACACCGGGTGCTCAACGAGGACCGACGTGTTGGTGAGGTTCGCGTCCTGTGCAAGTTGGGGTGCCTCCTGAGGTGGTGGGACCCCTGGTGCCTGGCTGCTTGTGGGAATCTCTACGGTGTCATCCTGCCGAGCTTGGTCTTCTGTTGCTGCCGCTATGGCTCTTGCCGCACCTTCCTGATCTTGCGTCATCTCAGCTGGCGACGTAGCTTAGCGTGGTGCCCTCTTGGCCTGGTGCTCCTCCCAAACCACCACTAGCGCAGTGCTAGTGGAGTATGGGGTGGCGGCAAGGTAATGTACTAGAGGCTCGAGAGGTCGTGGGGCCACCAACACCGGTGGGATGGTCAGGTATCTCTTGAGGTCTTGGAAGGCTCGGTCAGCCTTCGGACTCCACTCGAACGGGCCCTTCGTCATCAGCTTGAAAAAGGGTAAGGCACGCTCTCCCAGCTTGGAGATGAAGCGCCCCAATGCAGTCACCCGACCAGCCAGCTTCTGCATTTCCTTGAGGGTCTGCAATGGGCTCATTTCCTCAATGGCCTTGATCTTCTCCGGGTTCGCCCCGATCCCTCTGTGTGACACAAGGAATCCCAGCAGCTTGCCGAAAGGGGCACCGAACACACACTTTTCCGGGTTGAACCGCAAGTTCACTTGGCGCAGGCTTTCGAAGGTCTCCTCCAGGTCTTGGATCAAGGTTCTCGCCTCCCGGGACTTCACCACAATGTCGTCAACGTAGGCCTCCGTGTTCCTCCCGAGATGCCGCCCTAAAGCGATGTGCATCAGCCGCTGAAAGGTCGCACCCGCGTTGCGCAGTCTGAAGGGCATACAGGTGTAGCAGTACACCCCACACGGGGTCAAGAAGGCTGTCTTCTCTACATCTTCCACCGCCATCTTGATTTGGTGATACCCTGAGAACGCATCCAAGAAGCACAGTAGGTCACACTCGGCGGTGGAGTCGATGATCTGGTCGATGCGCGGGAGAGGGAACGAATCCTGAGGGCATGCCTTGTTGAGGTTGGTGAAGTCGACACACATTCACTCCTTCCCGCCTTTCTTTGGCACCACGGTTGGGTTCACCGGCCATTCGGGGTACCTAACCTCACGAACGGCACCGGCCGCCTCCAACTTGCGGGTCTCTTGGACGATGAAGGCCTGCTTCTTCGTGGACTTCCACCTTGCTCGCTACTTCACAGGGTGCATATAGGGGCACACCCTTAAGTGGTGCTGAATCACCTCTCTTGGGACCCCCACCAGCTGATTGGGCTCCCATGCGAATTTGTCCTTGTTCGCACGCAAGAACTTCACCAATGCTTCCTCTTGGATGGGGTTGAGGCCGGCACCTATGGTGAAGGTGGCTCCTGAGGAGTCGTCCTCGTCGACCGACACCTGCTTTGTCTCTGCCTTGTCTTGGGTGAACAACTGCTTCTTCTTCGTTGTCGCGGCCTCCTTGGCCTCGGGGGCGCTGGTGCCGATGGGCTGCGCCGCCGCAGCGGTCCTGAAGGCAAGTTTGAGCGTCGTCATGGCCTCCTTGGTGTCCCCCTTGATGGTGAGGACACCTTTGCTTCTAGGCATTTGCATGAGGTTGTAGGCTGGATGAGTCGCCGCCATGAACTGGGCCAGAGCTGGGTACCCGAGGATGGCGTTGTACGGAA
This sequence comes from Triticum dicoccoides, assembly GCF_002162155.2. NCBI lineage: Eukaryota > Viridiplantae > Streptophyta > Magnoliopsida > Poales > Poaceae > Triticum > Triticum dicoccoides. The sequence goes on from NC_041392.1 coordinate 339,539,141, forward strand.
GGCCGATACGGGCGATGTCGAAGTCGACCAGCTCGGTGCGGTAGTTGTCGCGCATGCCGAAGGTGACGGGAAGGCAGATCTGCCCCAGGGAGTGCGCAGCGCCGCCACCAACTCCTGAGAAGGGCTTGCTGAGGCTAAATCGCTCGAGCGACATGTGGAGAAGGCTGAAGGCCTTGATGGAGAGCAAGTTGAGGCCAGCGCCGCCGTTGATGAGGGTCTTGGTGACGGCCACGTTGCAGATGGTGGGCGTGCAAAGCATCGGAAGCATGCCTGAGCTGGTGGTGGTGACGGGGTGGTCTTCTGAACTGAAGGTGAGGTCGGCCTTAGGCGCGGCCCAGCCTGGCGGAGCCCCCGAGCGCATGGAAACAGCGCCAATCTGGTGGAGGAAAGGCTTGATGTGGCGCTCTGAAGGCGGCGCTTGTGAGCCGCCTAAAAGGGTCGTGACCGCGTGGTGCGCTGGTGCCGCGTGGTGCGCTGTGAAGAGGTCGCGGAGCTCCTCCCAAGACGCCACCGTGGATCCGGGCAGGTTGACCAGCCAGGCGCGCGGCTCGCTGGCGAGGTCCATGGGAAGCCAGTTGGCCATGAACTTGTCATCAACCCCGGCCTCGAGGACAGCCTCCTCGTACGCCAGCAGGAAAGCTGACGGGTCCACCGTGCCGTCGTAGCATGGTGGCATCTCTGGCTTGAACTTGGGCGGCCACTACACCCTCCGCAGGGCGGGGGCCACGGCTCGGAGCCCCCTGGCCCCGTCGTCAACGCTGGCCGTCGGAGTCGGCGACAGGGCCCCTGCCATGTGGGCAAAGCGCGGTGGCGACGGAGCGCAGATCAACGAAAGAGAAGCCACGTCTCACCTCTACCTGGTGCGCCAAATGTCGGATCACGGGTTCCGGAAAACCCTCAAGGTTTAAACACTAGGGTGCGCGCGAAGGTTTTCTCCCTATCGATCCATGCCCTAGCTCTCTAAGATCTCGCGGACGAACTCGACGAACTCACAACACAGAAAGACACAAGATTTATACTGGTTCGGGCCACCATTGTGGTGTAATACCCTACTCCGGTGTGGTGGTGGTGGATTGCCTCTTGTGCTGATGATGAACAGTACAAGGGGAAGAACAGCCTCCTGAGGTTGAGGTGTTCTTGTGCTTGGTGAACTTGTGTGGGTGAGATGATCTTGGATCCGCTCTCGATTTGTGATGAGATCGATCCGATCATCCCGTCTACTGTGGTGGCTAGTTCTACTTATATAGGCCCTGGTCCTCTCCCCAAATATTGAGCGGGAAGGGAGCCAACAACGTCCAATTTGAAACGGGACAGCTAGTACAGCTTATCCTGACAAAAGCGGTCTTCGCCTGCCAAAGGCTCTGGTGGTGACGCCGTCTTGGGCTCGATGGTGACCTCCGTCTTGCCGTCCTGCTAGTCTTGGTCTCGTTGCACCAATATGGAAACCTTTGCTTGATGCCTCGGTACTCCGTGCCAGCGCACCCCCTTGGCACCAAAGAGGAAGCAAGGACACTGCGTGTGCTGGCGCCCGCCTGGCCTCGATCGTCGTGCCTCAGGTCACGAGGACCTCGCGAGGTTTGCCTTGCCTTGATCTCTCCGCCCCTCGCGAGCCTGCTTGGCGAGGCCGCTCCTGAGGAGGTCTTGCGGCGTTCGCCTCGCGATGCTTGGCCCCTCGCGAGGGTCTTGAATGCCTTGTCGATGAAGATGGGCCATACAGACCTGCCAACCCAGCCACGCCGTGGGCCACAGGCAGGCAATTCTAGGGACCCCCGTTCCCAGAACACCGACAATCGCCGCCGAGGAGGCCTCCAAGACCGCCGCTAAGGATGCCACCAAGGGGCCTGTCGGGGAGGCCGCAAGGACGCTGCCGAGGAGGCCGGCAAGGGGCTTACCGGAGAGGCCGGCAAGGCCGCTGCCGAGGAGGGGGTGCTTGATGACCAACCTTCCTCCTCTGCCTTGGGCAAGTACTAGAGGGTGACCGATGACCTGTTCGTCCACCTCCCAGGAACAGCAAGCACTAGGGCGCCAACTGAGGGGGAGGTGTTCGATGACGAGGCGCTCGCCGCTACCGGGCTTGAGGTTGTTGACGTACTGAGCGCCGGTGGTGGCGGTTCCCAGGAGGAGGAGCTCCTTCGGGCCATGAGCGTCAACTTCCAAAAGCTCCAGGCGCTCCACCGTGCTCGTCTGGACAAGACAAAATCTAGGATGGCGGCGCTGGATAAGGCAGAGATGGATCTCGGGGAGCGCGTAGCTGAGACGCAGGCCTGGTTCCGCCAGGCCCACGAATGGGGGAAAGTGCATCTGAATTACGTACTTGAGGTGCTCTCTGGTGGGTGCGACGAGTAGCATGCTAGCACCAGCACCTTGGAGTGACAAAGCTTCGTCAAAGTACATAATCCACTCACTGCTCGTCTCCTTGTCGGGAAGGGTGGTCTCTTGAATCTCCTCGTCGGGCAGTGCGGTCCACTCTGCTATGAACTCTGCCAAAGCTCGACTCTAGATTGTTGAAGTACTTCCAAACCTGAGGCCAAAGCTCAACAGCTCCAATTCCCACTCCACAATCCTCCATGTCGCATCTGGGTTGTGCAAAATCCGTTGCAAAGGGAGGCGGGTGACGACAGTGAACTCGTGCGCTTGGAAATAGTGGCGCAGCTTTCTCGAGGCCATGAGGAGGCCGAAAAGCAGCTTCTGCATTCCAGAATATGTTGACCTAGCCCCCTACAAGAGGGAACTGAAAAAATACACTGGGTACTCCACCATCTTCTTCTTCTGTCCCACTTCGCCTATCCGCTCAGACTCTACCTCGCCGGGACCAGGCCTTGCCGGGGGTCCTGGTTTGCCGGCGTCAGTCACTGCCGGGAAGGACCCCGGCCCGCCTTCTGCCAGCTCTACTGCAACTGCTGCTTCTCCCTCAAGTTCCCTCCGCACCACCAGCGGGGCACTGACCACTTGATTTGTTGCGGCTAAGTACAGCAGCAATGGCTCCCGTGGTTTAGGCGCGACCAATATTGGCGTGGTGGAGAGGTACCTCTTCAAATCTTGAAGTGATACCTCTGCCTCCGAAGTCCATTTTACTGGACCCGCCTTTTTCAGAACTTTGAAAAAGGGGAGGGCGCGCTCAACAGATTTGGAGATGAACCTACTCAGGGCAGCAACGCAGCCGGCGAGCCTATGGACGTCTTTGACCCGTTTGGTGCCTCAATCTTCTCGATCGCCTTGATCTTGTTGGGATTTGCTTCGATTCTGCATTGAGACACAAAGAACTCGAGAATTCTGCCGGAGGGGACACCGAACACGCACTTCTCTGGTTGTGCTTGAGGTTGATCTTGCGCAGATTTTCGAATGTTTCTTCTAAATCTTGCACGAGCATGGCCCTATCCTTGGATTTGACCACTATGTCATCCATATAAGCTTCCATATTTCTATGTAGCTGGGGCTCAAAACCAATCTGGACCGCTCGGGCAAATGTTGAACCAGCGCTCTTCAACCCGAAAGGCATTCGTACAAAACAGTACGTACCACATGGGGTGATGAACGCGCTCTTCTCTTCGTCTTCCTTCATCATGAAGATCTGGTGGTATCTTGAATAGGCATCGAGCAATGACAGTAGGTCACACCTGACAGTGGAGTCTACAATCTGGTTGAGGGAAAGGATCCTTTGGACAGGCTTTATTGATGTCTGTGTAACCAATACTCAGCCTCCACTTTCCATTCGCCTTACGCACCACCACTGGATTGGCCAACCACGTGGGGTGGAGTACTCCTCTTACCAGGCCTGCCGCCTCCAACTTCCTAATCTCTTCAATGATGAACTCTTGTCGCTCCAAAGCTTGCTTCCTGACCTTTTGCTTGACGGGCCGCGCATGAGGATAGACAGCAAGATGGTGCTTAATCACCTCCCTCGGAAGGCCAGGGATGTCAGATGCTTGCCATGCAAATACATCGACATTCACACGTAGGAAGGCGACGAGCGCGCTTTCCTATTTGCTATCGAGGATGGAGCCTATAGTGAAAGCCCTGCCCGTGTCGTCCTCCTTGACGGACACCTTCTTGGTTTCTGGTGGTGCAGCCTTTGACTTCTTGCTCTTGCCGGTGGATCTCTCTAGCATGTCCTCAACGGGAGCACAACAATCCGAAGAGGTGCGCTTGACGGAGTGGGTGCAAGAGATCTTGCCGACCCTCTTCCCTCCCAAGGCTTCAGCGGCAGGAGCAAGTGCCCTGGCGGCAGTTGCTGCAATTGCCACTCAGTAGAGTTGGTCGGCACAGATGAGAGCGTCTTTCTTGTCAGAGGGTACAGTGATGATGGTCAGCGGCCCAGGCATCTTCAATGTGTTGTAGGTGTAGTGTGACGTCGCCATGAACTTGGCCAGCGTCGGGCGGCCAAGGATCCCATTGTATGGTGATAAACCACAAGTATAGGGGATCAATTGTAGCCTCTTTCGATAAGTAAGAGTGTTCAACCCAACGAGGAGCTAAAGGTAGAACAAATATTCCCTCAAGTTCTATCGACCACCGATACAACTATGCGCACGCTTAACGTTGGCTTTACTAGAACAAGTATGAAACTAGAAGTACTTCGTAGATGTTTTTGGATAGGTTTGCAAGATGATAAAGAGCATGTAAATAAAAAGTAGGAGCTATTTAGATAAATACACAACTAAATTAGTTTTAGTAGAGAGCTTGTTGTCACACAAGAAAATTATTTGTCCCTAGGCAATCGATGACTAGACCGGTAATCATTATTGCAATTTTATTTGAGGGAGAGGCATAAGCTAACATACTTTCTCTTCTTGGATATGCACTTATGATTGGAACTCTAGCAAGCATCCTCAACTACTAAAGATCATTAAGGTAAAAACCCAACCATAGCATTAGAAGGCATCAAGTCCTCTTTATTCCCATACACAAACAACCTACTTACTCGGGTCTGTGCTTCTGTCACTCACGCCACCCACCATAAGCAAATCATGAACATATTGCAAACCCTACAGCGGGGATCCCTCACGCTTGCGCGACACGGAGAGCACCATAGGATAGCACCAATAATAAAACATGCAACTCAAACCAATCATGATCATCAATTAACCCATAAGACAAAAAGGATCTAGTCAAACATCATAGGATAGCCATACATCATCGGGAAATAATATATAGCGTTGGGCACCATGTTTAAGTAGAGATTACAACGGGTAAAAGAGGGGTTACATCGCTTCATAGAGGGGGGAAGAGTTGGTGATGACGGCGGTGAAGTTGTTGGTGTAGATTGCGGTGACGATGATGGCCCCGGCGGCGTTCCGGCGCCACCGGGAGAGAGGGGGAGAGAGCCCCCCCTTCTTCTTCTTCTTCCTTGACCATCCCCCTAGATGTGAGAAGGGTTTCCCCTCTGGTCAATGGTCTCCATGGCATGGGAGGGGTGAGAGCCCCTCCGAGATTGGATCTGTCTCTCTCTGTTTCCGCGTTACAGATTCTGCCCTTTCACCGTTTCTTATATTCCCCAAGATCCATAACTCTGATTGAGCTGAATTTTGGACACGATTTTTATCCGGATATTAGCTTTCTTGCGGCGAAAGAAGGGCACAAGCCGCCTTATGGGTGTCCACGAGGGTCAGGGGCACGCCTGCCCCCCTAGGGCGCGCCCCCTGCCTCGTGGGCCCCTCGAGCGTCGTCTTGTGTTGATTTCACTTCCCAAAATTCACATATATTCCAAAAAAAATCTCCGTCAGTTTTTATCCCGTTTGGACTCCGTTTGATATGGATTTTCAGCGAAACAGAAACATGCAACAAGCAGGAACTGGCACTGGGCACTGGATCAATGTTTAGTCCCAAAAATAGTATAAAAAGTTGCCAAAAGTATATGAAAGTTGTAGAATATTGGCATGGAACAATAAAAATTATAGATACGATGGAGACGTATCAGCATCCCCAAGCTTAATTCCTTCTCGTCCTCGAGTAGGTAAATGATAAAAAGATAATTTTTGATGTGGAATGCTACCTAGCATAATCTTGATCATGTAATCTAATCATGGTATGAATATTAAGACAAGAGTGATTCAAAGCAATAGTCTATCATTTGACATTAAGACAATAATACTTCAAGCATACTAATAAAGCAATCATGTCTTTTCAAAATAACATGGCCAAAGGAAGTTATCCCTACAAAATCATATAGTCTGGCTATGCTCCATCTTCACCACACAAAATATTCACATCATGCACAACCCCGATGACAAGCCAAACAATTTTTTCATACTTCTGACGTTCTCAAACCTTTTCAACTTTCACGCAATACATGAGTGTGAGCCATGGACATAGCACTATAGGTGGAATAGAATAAGATGGTGGAGGTTGTGTGGAGAAGACAAAAGGGAGAAAGTCTCACATCAACGTGGCTAATGAACGGGCTATGGAGATGTCCATCAATTGATGTCAATGTGAGGAGTAGGGATTTCCATGCAATGGATGCACTACAGCTATAAGTGTATGAAAGCTCAAACTGAAACTAAGTGGGTGTGCATCCAACTTGCTTGCTCATGAAGACCTAGGGCATTTGAGGAAGCCCATCGTTGGAATATACAAGCCAAGTTCTATAATGAAACTTCCCACTAGTATATGAAAGTGATAACTCAAGAGACTCTCTATATGAAGAACATGGTGCTACCCTGAAGCACAAGTGTGGTAAAAGGATAGTAACATTGTCCCTTCTCTTTTTTTTATTTTTTTCTTTTTTTTGTAGGCTTCTTTGGCCACTATCTTTATTTTTTGGGGGTTTCTTTGGCCACTTTTATTTTGATCATGGGACAATGTTCTAATAATGATGATCATCACACTTTTATTTACTTACAACTCAATATTACAACTCTATACTAGAACAAAATATGACTCTATATGAATGCCTCCGGTGGTGTACCGGGATGTGCAATGACATCAAAAAATGGACAAGCCATGAAAACATCATGCTAGCTATCTTACGATCATGCAAAGCAATATGACAATAAATGCTCAAGTCATGTATATGATGATGATGGAAGTTGCATGCCAATATATCTTGGAATGGCTATGGAAATGCCATAATAGGTAGGTATGGTGGCTGTTTTGAGGAAGATATAAGGAAGCTTATGTGTGATAGAGCGTATCATATCATGGGTTAGGATGCACCGGCTAAGTTTGCACCGACTCTCAAGGTGAGAAAGGGCAATGCACAGTACCGAAGAGGCTAGCAATGATGGAAGGGTGAGAGTGCGTATAATCCATGGACTCAACATTAGTCATAAGGAACTCACATACTTATTGCAAAAATCTATTAGTCATCGAAACAAAGTACTACGCGCATGCTCCTAGGGGGACAGATTGGTAGGAAAATACCATCGCTCGTCCCCGACCGCCACTCATAAGGAAGACAATCAATAAATACCTCATGCTCCAACTTCGTTACATAACGGTTCACCATACGTGCATGCTACAGGAATCACAAACTTCAACACAAGTATTTCTACAATCCACAACTACCCACTAGCATGACTCTAATATCACCATCTTTATATCACAAAACTATTGCAAGGAATCAAACATATCATATTCAGTGATCTACAAGTTTTATGTAGGATTTTATGACTAACCATGTGAATGACCAGTTCCTGTCATCTCTCTAAATAGATATAAGTGAAGTAAGAGATTTTAATCCTTTCTACAAAATATATTCCCACGCTCTAACAAATATAAGTGAAGCAAAAGATCATTCTACAAATGGCGGTTTTCTATGTGAAGAGAAACAGGCAATCCAAACTTCAAAAGATATAAGTGAAGCACATGAAGCATTCTATAAAGCCATACTCAAAAGATATAAGTGAACTGCAATGAGCATTCTATGAATCAACCAAGGACTATCTCATACCAGCATGGTGCATCAAAGAAAAGTGAAAACTAAATGCAAAAGACGCTCCAAGATTTACGCATATCATGTGACGAATAAAAATATAGCTCCAAGTGAAATTACCGATGATTGCTAGAAGAAAGAGGGGATGCCTTCCAAGGCATCCCCAAGCTTGGTTGCTTGGGAGTCCTTGAATATTTCCTTGGGGTGCCTCGGACATCCCCAAGCTTAGGCTCTTGCCACTCCTTATTCCTTCATCCATCGTGATCTCTCCCAAAACATGAAAACTTCAATCACACAAAACTTAATAGAAAGTTCGGTAAGATCCGTTAGTATAATAAAGAAAATCACTACTCTAAGTATTGTTGCAAACCAATTCATATTTTGTTTTTGCATTGTAGCTACTGTAATATAACTTTTCCATGGCTTAATCCACTGATAGAAATCGATAGTTTCATCAAAACAAGCAAACTATGCATCAAAAATAGAATCTGTCTTAAACATGACAGCCTGTAGTAATCTGAACATTCACCATACTCCTGGTACTTCAAAATTTTTGAGAAAATAGGAAACTAAAAGATTTGTATAGAAAGACATTGCAAAAAGTTTCAGAATCATTTGACGTTCTAGTAAAAAAATGTAAAATTGCGCTCTATAGCCAAAGTTTCTGTTCTGCACCGCACAAACCAATAAGCAATGTAAACATCCTAAAGGCAAATCTTGGCACCTTATTTTTATAATACAATGGAATTGTACAAGGGGATAATTATTTTTGTTGAAAAGTTATGCAGTCAATATTCACAAAGTTTCCGTGAGCGTGAACAAAGTTCAAGGAGCTCCCCCACTTCAACAATGCTTGTCTCTCTCACTTTCACTTTACTTTTTGAAAAGTTTTGGGTTCCCCTCTTTATCTTTTTGTTTTAAAACTATATAAAAGCACTCAACAGAAATAAATGAATCTCTAAAACTTCCGGGTTGTCTCCCTGGAAGCGCTTTCTTTAAAGCCAATATGCTAGGCATAAGGTGCTCAAGTAATGAATCCATCCGGATCCCAAGGTATTGTAACACCCCGGATGTAACTTACCATATTTGTATTCCAACTCTTGCCATTTTCGGCTCTAAGTTATGATATTCCCTCACGGTTGGGTTTTGTCTTCGTTTTGCTTTTTGTTCATGTCATGCATATCATATCATGTCATCATGTGCATCGCATTCGCATACGTGTTCGTCTCATGCATCCGAGCATTTTCCCCGTTGTCCGTTTTGCGATCCGGCACTCCTACGTCCTCTGGCGTCCCCTTTTGCCTCTTTTCGTGTGCAGGTGTTAAACTTTCTCGAAATGGACCAAGATTTGCCAAGCGTCCTTTGTACACCACCGGCAGACCGCCTGTCAAGTTTCGTGCCATTTGGAGTCCGTTTGATACTCCAACGGTTAACCGAGGAACCGTAAAGGCCTCGTGTGTGTTGCAGCCCAACACCCCCTCCAAAGTGGCCCAAAAACCATCCAAACCCCCTCCATCCTCTAGGCCATTCTATCACAATCTCGTGGCCGAAAACCGCACCTTATTTGGACTCTCCTAGCTCCCTCTACCTATAAATATGTGCCCCTCCCGGATTTTTCGCGCACATGAAACCCTAGCCTAGCCCCTCGCAGCCGCCGGACACGTCCAGATCTCACCGGACGAAAACCCGCCGCCTCCCCGCACCTATCCTGTGCCGCCACGTGGCGCGCCACCGCCCGGCGCCGCGCCGGCCCGCTCAGCCCAGGCGAGGCCCTCCTGCCCGGGTCGCCTCCGCCCGCGCCCCCGCGAGCTCCCCTCGCCCGCGCCGCTCCTCCGCGCCCGCCGGCCGCCAAGCTCCGCCGTCCCTCCTCGCCGGCGTCGCCCCGCCTCCCTGAGCTCGCCGCGAGCCACGCCGCCTCCGCTCCCG